>NW_003546646.1:35693-56451 GCF_000090795.2 Amphimedon queenslandica | reverse complement strand
CATGAACTTACATGTACATGTACAATAACTATCCATCATTTATTTATAATAGGAAGAAAAGAAATGTTGTGTCTTCAGCAACATGATATGACCAAAGTCACTTTATTGTTCATGTTTTTACAAATCTACACTAAAGTTGATTTAAAGGTGGCTCACATCACAGCAGCACAAGTAAAGAGCATCCCTTTCCTCTCCTGCTACATTTCAAATGAATTGGAGAGCTTTGACACAATCAATGACGTCACTAATACTATCTTTCGGCACTGTTCTCTTCTCAATCATGACATCCTCTTACAACTTATAGGCAACTTCCAGTTCACTAGTTCTCTAAGAGCATTGCAATCACTGGAGGATGAGCAGCAGTATTACTGTAGAAAGTTAATCAGCTCAGAGTTTATGGAAGAGCTCAATATCTTAAGAACTACAATTTGTTCATCACTCGTACCAGTGGTTGAATTTGAGTTCCCCATCGATGTTCTTTCGTCTACAACTGTGTCTGAATTCAAGTTGACTCTGTGCTGTATTTTTTCGGAGCTGGCATCGTTTCTACACCTTTATAGGATCATTTGTAGCAAGTCTCTTGTCAGAATTACTCTGTGTGGTCCTGAAGGTCTGAGAACAAGAATAGCAAGCAAAGTAAAGTGCAAGAGCAGATACATACTGAATGTAGCTGGTGCAAGCTCATGTACTTGTGACATATTGGGCCGTGTGAATGAGGTAAATTGCTTGTAAAATTAGTTATTGAATATTATAGCTTACTTTTACACTAGGAGAATTCAGGGATTAAAGATGACGAACAAGAAGTTGATAATAAAGAGAGAAATGGTATGTACGTAATTATGTAGTGGCAAGAGTTATGATGATTTTTTACTTGTAGATCTTACTAAGAATGAACAATTGTTGAATGAAGATAGTAAGAATCAAGTTATAAATGGTAAGAAATAAAAAAAATTAAAATTTAAAATGAATTTATGTAGAAGTGGCAATAAGAACAAGCCCAAAAGAATCACCAGTAGCCATAGTTCAGTCAACAGAAGGTGGAGACTAATTTTGCAATTTTGTTTTTATGATTGCATCAGTAGGACCTATGTGTATTTATCCAGCTTGCATTGAATCGCAGTTACATGAAGGGCCTATTCCTGATGTATCAGTTACAAAGTCATCAAAATTAGGTGAGTAATAGTAGTTTAAAAGTTACAGGAAAGATCAAAACATAATTACCTTGTATTGTAGCATCAGAAAATGTAATACATTGGGAGTAATTTTGTTAAAAAACCATGACTATTTTTCAAAATGTTCAATTTTTTGAAAAATGGTCATAACTTGAAAAATTGAAGTCGGAATCAGCTCAGACTTTCTACATAGCATAAGTACATTAATATGGACTAGAAAATGTAATAAAAATTGGGGGTGATTTCGGAGCCATTTTTGGGGAAAAACCATGGGCTATAGTATAGGGATTTTTTTAGAGATTGGCTCATTTTAAAAAATATTCATACATGTAACTCAAATAATTTAAGTCGTAATGAGCTCAAACTTTCAACATAGCTTGAGGACATCAATAATGTATCAAAAAATGCAATAATAATTAGGGGTGATTTTGTAGCCATTTTTTGGAAAAAACCATGGGCTATAGCCTTGGGTATTTTTCAAAATTTGGCCTATATTTAAAAATGGCCATAACTTTAAAAATTGAAGTCGGAATTGGCTCAAACTTTTTACATAGCATAAGTACATCAATATGTATCAGAAAATGTAATAAAAATTGGGGGTGATTTTGGAGCCATTTTTTGAAAAAAACCATGGGCTATAGCCTTGGGTATTTTTCAAAATTTGGCCTATTTTTATAAATGGCCATAACTTTAAAAATTGAAGTCGGAATCAGCTCAAACTTTTTACATAGCATAAGTGCATCAATATGGCTTAGAGAATTTCATAAAAATTGGGAGTGATGTCGGAGCCATTTTTCGAAAAAACCATGGGCTATAGCCTTGGGTATTTTTCAAAATTTGGCCTATTTTAAAAATTGGCCATAACTTTAAAAAATGAAGTCGGATTTGGTTCAAATATTTTACATAGCATAAGTGCATCAATATGTATCAAAAAATGTAATAAAAATTTGGGGGGGGGGATTTTAGAGCCATTTTTCTGACAAAACCATGTGCTATATATAAGTACAGGGATTTTTTTTAGAAATTGGCTCATTTTAAATAATAACATAACTCAAAAAAGTTTTAAGTTGGAATCAGCTCAAACTTTCTACATACATGTAGCTTGAGGGCATCAATATGTATCAGAAAATTTAATAAAAGTTGGGGATAATTTTGTACCCATTTTTTGGAAAAAACCATGGGCTATAGTACAAGGTATTTTTCAGAAATTGAGTTAAATTGACCATATTACCATAACTTGAAAAATCAGCTTAAACTTCTAAAAGATAGCAGTGTGTAACTGTGTCTAGTGCATGCAAAATCACAAGGTTTTGACAATGGCCTTCCATGTATAGCTTATTCTACTCTTAAGGCCTTCATACACGAGGCAACCTGTTGCTAGCAACATTTGTGGTTACTTTGATCTGTAAGCAACATGTTGCCAGAAATAGAACAGCCTTCTATTTCTGGCAACATGTTGCTTACAAGATCAAAGTAACCACAAAGTTGCCAGCAACATGTTGCCTAATGTATGGAGGCCTTTAGTGAATAGTACTGCACAGGTGATTTGTCAATAGTGAGTGGCAGTACTGTATAGCGAGAAATTTTCATGGCCCAAAAATTTTACAAATTCATCCAAAAATCTGTTTGTTGAATGTTGATCAATATTAAATCAGTTTTGTGAATTTTGTTTTTATGAATTTTGAATAAATCACAAAATTCACAAAAATTTTGGGCCACGAAAGATTTTATAAGTATTTCAGTTCCAAAGTATTCAATACTACTCTTGTATTGAACCCTAAAATAATATGGAACTAACTTTTGCCACAAATGACCAAAATGACCACAGCTGCTAGCCATTAATACATAATGACTATTAAATTAACAGTATTTCATAAATTTGAATCTATTGGATGCACATGTACATGTATTGTTTTTTACATGTTTTACTTTGTATAAATTTCGATGACTGTAAAATCAACTCTACAATAGTTGTAAAACCAGTCCTTCTTGTTCAGCCTCTTAAAAAAGACACTGAAGTGAAAGAAGTGAAAGAACTTGAATTTGATGAGTCAGAGCCAGAGGTAGCCTGTAAACCAAGAACAAGGAAAAGAGTTAACACTTGGAGGTTGTTTCAACCCCAAGACAGAGATGTACTCATCATTGGATCATTTGGTGCTTTTTCAAAACAGTCAGTTTAGCTGAATATTCAAAACAAACCTCATTATCATTTGTTTTGTACATATAGGTATACTGTAGCTCCTAAGATTGTTCCCAGCCACTTGAAAGGGGAGAAGTGGATGAGCGACGAAATTGAAAGAATTAAAAACGTTTATGAAAAGTACAACGAAAGGTTTGAGGTATTTTTCTTGTCCCATGGCTTTCCTGGAGAAGAAAAATCTAGACAGGATTACATTGACATGATTAAAGCGTTATTTTACAGCAAGAAACATAAAGGAGGTAAATGTTTGGTAAAATAATGTTTCGAACATTTGTATTTCAACAACTTGTGAAATGTATCAATGGCAAAAAAATTATTTTACATGTACATGTATATTGTACAGCCTCAAAATTTTGAAGAACTAAATCTTCATTTGTCCGCTTATCTACATGTACATGTACGTGTGTAAAATAATAGTAAATAATAATGGTGAAGATTACATGTCACAAAGTGTAGAAATCTTATTTGATTTTGGATTGATGTTGAGTGTGTGGCTATTATTTATAGAAATGTTCTTATGTTAACATGGTCATTGGTTTATACATACTTTTAGTCATGGCACATTGCATTAAAAATTGTGACTTTAAAACGTTTCTGGTTGTATATATACATACATGTAATTCATTTAACTTTAGTTATTTAATTTGAGTCTACTATAATTTAATGCCTCACTGTATTGTCACATTAATTTATCGTTTTTATACACAGCTGTCATCTGGTACACTGGTCATGGAGAGAGGGGTACTGGTAACTGGTGCTTCAAAGACGGCATCATTTCATTTGATGATATCTTCAATCTCTACTGCAGCCACTACATGGGCTCTTCACTGACCATAGTCTCCGACTGTAGCTACTCAGGCCAATGGATTAATGACTGGGCTAGGAAACTAGATGAGTTTAATATACCAGCTTGTGGGCATCATGCTAGGAGGAATAAGTTTCTAATAAAAATAATTGCGTCTTGTCAGCATGATGAAGAAGCGACAGCTCTCTCATTCATAAGTGAGGGGGTGGATTTTGACGAAGACGAGAAGGGACTGATGCATTGCCATGATGGGAAAGTTTTAGAATCAGGGCAAAGGTGTTTTGGGATTGATTTCAGAGTCATTTGTTGTGGTAAGGGAAGAGATGAAACTTGTGAAATAGATAGCAGTTGTTCGTCTAAATTCACCTGGACACAGTGTATATCTGGTAGTTCAGAACTTATTTATATTGTTACTGGCAAAAGCAAAGAACACGAGAATGTGTGGCACTGCCTGCTATTAGATAAAAAGAAACTGGATGTGTTTAAAGGAGCAGTTAGCACAGCAGAGACCATTGATGTTAGTTCATATGGGGAAATTCTTCATTCTGGCATTGGAAACAAACCGCCAGCATGGTTGCATAGGGACTTAGAATTAAGATTTGTAAAGTGTCCTTCTGATATGATGGATTTAAGAGAAAGTTGAAGTCTTCATGGAAGCTAGCCATTCAAAAATTGTATGTTTGGCAGTAATCTATTAGAGTAATGATGATTGTAAATAGCCTATGTTATATTTTTATGTTGTTGTAAATAGCTTGTATTATTTTTTATATTTGACTTTTTATTAATTTTTTTAGCTTTTCCAAAAAATAAAATTTTTAATTTTATGGAATGGATAATCATTTGCTCAGCACCCCAGGCTTTAATTAATTGGGCAGGGTGAGGGGCAGGGCACTTGATCATACAATAGAGTAAAATAATAGTGACTTGATAAAGCATGGAAGTCTCTTTTGATACTTTCTTGTCATCTCCTCCAACAATAAAGGAGCTAACGGAGCATGTTGATGTTAGCACTAACTGGTACATAGTTGGTACAATGCTTGACTTGGATCAAAAACGATTGAGAAGTATTGAAGGACAAACTATCCACACTGACATTCACAAGATGATAGAGATGTTCAATCTATGGCTGACCACTACTCCAACTGCTAGTAGGAGACAAGTACTGGATGTATTGAGAATAAGAGTAGTGGGAGAGAATACACTCGCTGATGAATATGAAAAACATTTGAAGAGCTTACATGAAACATATTGTAAGTTTTATAATGATCATCTTCTAAATTATTATCTAAAATAATTATATATTATTTAATTGGTGTAGGTCATACACCACCATCAGCAGTTTCTATTTTTCAAAGTCATATTCAATCATTGAATGAAGCTCTTGTCTCTCCTGTACAAGTGTCTCAACTGTTATACAGTAAAAGATGTATAAGTGAAGCTAGGTCACTGAATGAGAAGAAGATGATTCTATTGACTGCCATGAAAGAAACAGTGTCTAGTGACTACAGGAAACTTAAAGATATTGCTACAGTGCTGTCTGATTTTGAAGAATTAAGAGATATAGCCAATGAAATGATGACCAAATATGGTAAGAAAATTAATCATTATCTATTGTCATAACTAATCTATGAATATGATTCTGATACAGAAGAGACAATTCCTCAAGAGGATTTTAGTACAGTAGTACAACCACAGGAGGTGGTAGGTGGTAATGAAGATTGTGCTAGTGATATATTGAGGAATAATTACGGTGCTCTTTCTCAGTCAATAACTGAACAGGTTCAAATGGCTAAGTGGCTTCGTGAAGAGGTTATATCTGATGAGGCTCTGTCTTGTGTCCTGTCTACAAGAGGTTCTGTGTCTGACAGTAGAGCAGTTCTCCTCAAAGCTGTACGAGATGCTGTTCACTCCAATTACAAACACCTGGAGTTGTTTGTTACTGTATTGAGAAAGTTCCCTGAGACTGCTCATATTGGTGATGCTATCTTTGAAGAATGCAGTATGTTAACTTAAAATGATACTTTTATATCAACTATTATTTATAGAGCATCTTTTTAACACTGGTGATAATGTTGAAGATGTTGAAGAAATGGAGACTTACTTAGTTGAAAGTATATTTAATGGTGTCATTTAATTTATATGCACTCTTTAATTCAGAAAGGAAATCTCTAGATAATGCATGTGCATTGACTTCAAGTGACTCAGAATGTAAGAATTATGTTCATTTTAGTTGCAATTATTTTATTCTTTTTAAAAAGCTATTTTAGGTCATAAAATACCATTTCCTCGTAATATGGGACAAAAATTTAAAGATATGCGAATGAAATTTGGATCAACTTTCTATAATGTACGACTTCTTTTTTCAAAGAAATGGGCTAAGAAATCACAGAAAGATGTCGATGAAGTGAAAGCACTGCTCACTGACTGTTTCCCTGATCTCAAGGCTGAACTTTCTGTTGCAAAAAAAATTGATAGTGTTCTCGATGTGGTAAAGAGAAAATGTAGCATTGTTGATGTCCGTCCTCTTGAAGTACTAGCTCAACAGTTTAAAGTAAAAGAGGCTGAAGACATCATCAGAGAACATAAAGAAGTGGCTAAAGAATTTTGCAAGTCAGTATCTGTGAGTCTTTCCAGTGACGAAACACTACAAGTGATTCCAACACGATATTTGCTATGTGAAACAATAACCTTTGTCCTAAATTGGAATCCTGATGAAACTACACTGCAAGACATCAATGATGTGCTTTTGGAGTTAGAGCTTCTGCACAAATATCATATAGATCTCAAAGTATTAAATGCTCGTAAAGGTCAATCAGTTGTAGTAACCTGCTACTGCCCTGCTGAATACACTGGCTCACTGATAATGGCTGTCCTTGATAAGATAGAGATACTGCAAGTGAAAGGATTAAAGGAATTTAAAGTAGGCAACCGTAGTATATGGAATAACAATACTGCTCATGAGGTATGAATAATTAAGAAATTTAATAATGATTACATCATTTAAATTGAAGGTATTGTCAGCATTAGCAATTAAATCTACAGCTGACACTTCTAAAGAGATTGACAAGCCTATCATAAAGACTGTTGAAGGTATAAGTAACCTGTGTAATTATTCATGTTGTTATGATATACACATACTATAGGGCAGGAGAGGGAACTTATGCAGTTGTACATGAGGCAACTGTTATCAGAACCATTTAAGCTACGAACAAAAAAAGAAAAAGAACAGACACATATATTTGCAGCAGGTAACTCGAACTAACTACTGACTAAAAATATTAATACATTTGCATGCATGTAGATAAATTTGATGAGAAATTACAGAGACGATGTACAGTGGTAACTACTTCCACTTATATGGAGGAATATCTATATTGAACCTAGAAATGCATTAATGAACATTATTGTTTAATAATTCAGATACACTTGTTAATGAATTATAAGTTTGTATTTTGTAATACCGTACGCGTCTTAATTTTCGAGGTGTATTAAATTTCGTTATTTTCGTGCTCACCTTAAATCCACGAAATTTAAAACACCTCTAATGCCATTCTATTGTATGTAGACTATGGCCAGAACACGAAAATTAGCTCACACGAATATTAACTTTTGAGCAAATTTCATTGAAAACACGAAATTTTGAACCCTCGAAAATTTGGACGTATACGGTAATCAAGTTGTTCTTTATTTTTAGTGGCAACAGGTGCAAATCAATATTGAATGGCGGGAGTCATGTGGCTAAATTTTAGTAACACATTTGCGACACATTAGTGCCATTGCACATATTAATTATTAAAGGCAAAAGTTAGTCACCGTTATCAACCATAGTATTATACATAAGAAGCAATGGATTACCTAGGCTGACTGTGTGGATGTATTTCCTGACCAGTGTAAAAGGAGGGTAGTCATGCGGTGGGTTAGGCTCTGCCTGACTATAAGGAGGATGGGAGAGAGAGAGAGAGAGAGAGTGAGAAAATTACATATAATAATTAAGAGTAAATGGAGGTTTAATTTTGTTCATATAGCATAAGCCAATTTTTGGAATAAAGCTAATTGCTTCAAGAATGTCACAAAATTACTGTGAAGCAGCTCAAACTTCCTGCATAGCATTAAGCAACCAATTAAAATAACAAGCCACATTATCATTTGTTATGTATGTTTAGGCATAGACCCTAAAGATGCCTGACTAATGATTTGACGGATTAAAGAGAATAGAGAAAGCTGATGTCCTTATAGAAGCTAGCCATACAAACAGTATAATAATTGTAAACATTATTTTAGCCTTGCAAATCTGCAAATGTATAACTTACTCAGTCGCTATCTAATCTATAATCTGTAATACAAACAATTCCACCCCTTTTTGGCCCTCATCACTTATCCTGTCTCCCAATGGAGTTGAATGAACATCGTGAGTAAACCTTATACTGTATACCAATTGTTAAGAGGTGCAATACTAATAGGTACTTCATTGTTTATACCACATCAGTACAGGGAGATGACATATGGCAGTGCAAGCACAGTATTGACAGTAAGATAAGGAACCAGTATCTATGTTTAACATTTTAGTAAACTGTAACACTTCTAAGGTGGTAGCATAAAGCAAACATTTAATGTCTGCTTTAATTAGCTCAGTTTTACAATTACTTTTTTTACACAACAAGACATTAGCACAATTGCTAATGGAGCACATAAATAAAGAATTAATATGTAGACTATACTTAATAAAGTTATAAGTTACAATGGACATACATGTACAGTTTTATAGAAAAGAGAGAGGAAGAGAGTTTGATAGAAGAGGGGAGAGTGTTTCAGAGTGATATTGCTTTACTCTTGCAGGTCATATAGATCTACTTGTTTTTTTTTCTCCCTTTTTATGTGATAGGATAATGGAGCAGGCCTAATTACCAATCAGCCTGGACGTACTCCCAATCACAGACACCGTCCTCTGCAGAAGGATCAGTATTTCATTGTGTCCATTGTACTGAGTTTTATTTGCTGTTTCTTTGGATCACTGGGTCTTTGCTTCTTAATACCAGCCATAATATTGTCTGTTCAGGTACAATTAGATAGTTCTAGATTTAGTGCACAACTTTGCACTTATTAAACTTAATTTATATTTTGTGTTATTTTAATAGGCTCGTGAGGCTCAAGCACATGGAGTGACAGGTAAAGCAGAATCAAAACGTAAATGTTCTCTTGTAATGATTATCGGTGGACTCATAGCTGGACTGTTGCATTTTGGAATAATATGTGGCGTAACTGCTTATTTGGCATATGTATTTGTAGGATTAAGACAAATAAACAGTGGTCCAGATTAAAATTTTTTAATATGTGATTTTTAGTGTGTGTGTGTGTGTGTGTGTGTGTGTGTCTTTGCCTATTGATAGGTTTCAGCAAGCTGTTCCTTAAGTTTTTAGCTTACCTTTCAATAATAATATCTCTTTGTTACAAGAAAAATTAAGAGAAAGTAAAATGAGAGGAGGGCATAGTTCAAAGCACATGTTAAATACATTAGCTTTTTCTTTCAATAAGTTAGAGCCAAACTGCTTTCGTCATGCATAAGAAATCAAAATTGTGGTTAGCAGGATCAATTAATTGCATGGGCGTCAGGGCGTGTTCAAATTTTTAGCAGGAAAACAAAACATGGAAAATTCTTTCGATTGTTTCTTGTCAGCTACTCCAACTATTACGGAGCTAACGGAGCATGTTGATGTTAGTACTAACTGGTACACTGTTGGTACAATGCTTGACTTGGATCAGAAACGATTGAGAAGTATTGAAGGACAAACTAGCCACAATGACGCTCACAAGATGATAGAGATGTTCAATCTATGGCTGGCCACTACTCCTACTGCTAGTAGGAGACAAGTACTGGAAGCATTGAGAAAGAAAGTAGTGGGAGAGAATACACTCGCTGATAAATATGAAAAGCATTTGAAGGAGTTACATAAGGCAGCTTGTAAGTGTTCAAGTTAAATTTAGACTTGAAACTCAATGGTAACATAATTATTTTATTAGATTTAGATCATATATCACCATCTTCTGAGGCAGTTTCTATTCTTGAACGGAATATTGAATCATTAAATGAGGCTCTTGTCTCTCCTGTACAAGTGTCTCAACTGTTATACTGTAAGAGATGTATAAGTGAAGCTACTCTGGATGAAATGGAGAGGATGGATCAGAGGAGGTCACTGGATGACAAGAAGACCATTTTACTGACAGCAGTGCAAGAAACAGTGGCTAGCGACTACAAGAAACTTAAAAATATTACCATAGTACTGTCTGATGTTGAAGAAACAAGAGATATAGCCAATGACATGATGACCAATTATGGTAAGCACTGAATATTGTAATGTCATTATTATTATTTATTATGAATAATTTATAATGAAAGGGAAAATTCCTCAAGATAATGATAGTACATTAGTACAACTACAGGGTGTAGTAGGTGATAATGAAGATCGTGCTAGTGATATATTGAGGAACAATTACAGTACTCTCTCTCAGTCAATTACTGAACCAGTTCATATGGCAAAGTTGCTTCATGAAGAGGTTATATCTGATGAGGCTCTATCTTGTGTCATGTCTACCAGAGGTTCTGTCTCTGACAGTAGAGCAGTTCTCCTCAAAGCTGTACGAGATGCTGTTCACTCCAATTACAAACACCTGGAGTTGTTTGTTAATGTATTGAGGAAGTTCTCAGAGACTGCTCATATTGGAGATACTATTTTTGAAGAATATAGTAAATTCAGTCTTTCTTGCATAAAGTTACCTTTTTGTTTTAGGAAAGTATTTCAATTATTGTGATAATGATGTTAAAGAGAGTGACATTTATTTTTCAAAACAAAAGTCTATGTCTGCTAGTTCAGAAAGTATAATCATTATAACTCCATCTTAACTTTTACCTTTTACAGGTTCACTATTTGATGACAATGAAACGGATAAACATGGTAATCATAAAATTCTTTTTCCCCGAGATATGAAAAAAAAGTTTAAAGAAATGAGATCAAAATTTGGATCTACTTTTTTTCGAGTTCGGCGTATTTTTTATAGCAAGAAAACTGCTTTAAATATTGATGAAATGAAGGAACTAATTATTGACTTGTTTCCTGATCTGAAGTCGCAACTTTCTTACAAAATGACAATCAATGAAATATTAAATGTAGTAAAAAGAAAGTGCAGTATTGTTGACTTAAGTCCCCTTGAAAATTTAGCTTTTGAATTCAACATAGAAGAGGCTGAGCCAATCATTAAATCATTCAAAGAGGAAGCTAAGGATTTCTGTAAGTCAGTATCAGTGAGTCTTTGCCTTGGTGAGGAACTACAAGCAGTTGCTACTCCATCTCGCCTTTTATGTGAAACAGTTGTGTTTGTGTTCAACTGGAATCCTGATAAATGTACCTTGCAGGATATCATTGATGTTTTGGATGAGCTGGAGCCACTACATAAGTGCCACATACAGATCGATAAAGTTGGTACTGGTCGATCAGTTGTAGTGACCTGCTACTGCCCTGCTGAATGCACTGGTTTACTTAAAAGTATTGTCCTTGAGAAGATAGATGCATTACGAATAAAAGAATTAAAAGAATTTATAGTAGGACAAGATACCGTATGGGACACTACTCAGGTTAGAAATGAATGAACTTATGTACATTATATTCTGACTCTTACTGAAGGACTTGCTAGTACAGATTAATGATTTGAAAACTGCTTTAAGAGACAGAGATCAAAAGATAATGGGTAAGAAAACTGTTTATTTGATCCTTAATAGCTACTGAAACAGAGTTAGCAATATTTAAGGAAGTATCAGAAAACAGATTGAAAGAATTAGAAGTATTACAAATTAAGCTTGAGGAAAGTCAATGCATAAATGGTATGATTATTTATAGTTATTAATCCTATTAGCTAGTAGCTCAAAATGAAGATATAATCAATGAACTTAAAGAAAAAATGTCGTCGCTAATGAAAGAAGTGGCAGAGAAAGAAAATATTTTGAACCAGATTATGAAAGAAAGAGAAGGTATATCAGTTTGTACAATGTTGATCTAAGAATGTGTGATGTACATGTACATTGGTTGAAGTAAATCAAAACAATTAGTGTTGACCTTGTAAATTGTAGCAAATACTGAGAAAGAGTTAGCGTCATTGAAGGAACTGTCAGAGAATAGACTACAAGAAGTAGAACAATTGAAACTGAAACTTGATAACAATAACAGTATGTATTTTACACTTAATGTATTAATTTCTATTTTAATATTTACAATTACCAGTTGGAGAGATATCAGAGACAAAAGATGAATCATCTGAGAGTGATAGTGACACATCAAGTACATGAATGAGTGAATGAATATTTAATTATTATAATCATACAGGTAATGACGACATATATGATAATGTAAACTGTGAGTTAAATACAATTATCTGTACATGATTTGACTGATTTAGTTAGCACTTTGTTACTATTGTTATTCCTGGTTGTCATTTGTGGAGGTTGAGAGATGTGCTTGTTTCATGTTATCTTTTGAAGCAATTAACAGTTTTGTCTTGTGAACCTGGTTAAAATGTTATAGGGTACCCAACTCTCCCAGTCTTTTCTCTTTTCTGGGGTTGCATGAGTTTGATAAAATATTGTGTAGATGGTTTGAGATTGATGCAGTGAGTTACAGTAGTGTGCGTGTGTGTGTGTGTGTGTGTGTGTGGAATTGTGGGTGGGAAAATCTGGAGTACAGTAAGCTATAGATAATTGTTCATTCTTGGTAACATTAATTTTTATTTCTCACATAAAATTATCTGAAATTGTATGTTTATTATTAGTACAAAATGAAGTACAAAATGATAGAGAGGTGGAATGGAGACAAGATAATGTACAGCTCATTAGACCATCGGCAGATCAATGTATGGAGGTAATCAGTAAATTGGAGGACAGACATATTAGCATTATGCTCATCCGCTCATCATCTGAGAGTATACAAGTCCTATTACCAGCTATATTGGAGAGAAGTACAATAGAAATACTTTGTATACTCTCGTCATTCTTAACACGTGAGGATATCCTCTCATTCTCTTCTCAATTATCAATCAACAAATCATTGAAAATTTTGAGCCTTGCTCATGATTCAATCAGTGATGATGGAGTCATTGCACTAACACAATCACTGCAATGTAATGAAACACTTCAATATTTGTATCTTGATTACAATCCTGGCATCACTGCATCTAGTGCTCAGTTACTTGCTGAACTTTTACTTCTTAACAATGCACTCAGTTACCTTGATCTCCACCGCACTAACATTGATACTGATGGAGTAATGATGTTGATGGAATCACTCAAGACCAATAATACACTAAGGATACTTGGGTTAGATGAATTACATCAAGGAACTTGTTCTACTTTACCTTATTATGAGCATATTAAAAACAGATTAGATTTTGTGGAACAAATAATTTAAATAATTACAATACTTCGCTTTATTTATAATAGTATTTTTATTGGCAATTGCAAAAGGAAGTGAGCTAATGCGTGGGTGTTAGTCTAAAAGGTGTGGCTGAGCTATCTGATATGCATGCATGACTCTGAGCTGTTATAATCTTTATAGTATTTGCCCCTGCTTTAAAAAAAAGTTAAAAAACTAAAAAGGGGCGGATTTTGACAAACATCTAGATCTATTTCCTCATTTTTCCTGTAATTTCCAGTGTTGTTTGGAGTTTGGACTTTTGTTACAAAATGAGTAAATCAAATAGAGCTACTGCCTCGGCTACTGCAGATGAGATTGTTGATGAACCTTATCTGTATATTTCTCCACTAGAAGAGACAGGGGTAAGGCTAGTTATTTTTAGATCAGTGCTAGACTCTATATGTATATGTGCTTGGCAATATCTAGGACGACTACCCGGACTTAAGGTGTTTGGTGTCTAATATTCAGGGAAAAAATGAGGATCAACCAAGAAGAAGCTTACCGGTTTTTGGAGATTTTGGGTCATGCGATGAGAGTAAGTATTGTTGTCATTGTTGTTAAAAGTATTCTGTAGAGCACCATTAATAAATACTGAACTGTGTGACACTGATGACTAGACTGTGATTGCTTTTCGCACAATTTGCATGTATATATAGTATATACAACTTTTTCCTTTGCTCAGTCTGAGTCTGCATACATGCCAGTGCCAGGCGAGAATATGCCAGGCATGGAACTCCCTATATAGCCTACACTCTTGATTTGTCTTGGTCAGTTGCTTCAGCTAGCCATTGAACTATATATACTGATTAATTTTTTATGAATTTATGAATTTAAATGATTCTGCACGCTACAGTAGGTAAACCATAAATTATCACTCTTTTAATTCTGGTTGTGTTTGCTCTGTCTCCCCTTTTGCCTCTCAGTAGGCATCTGAACTTGGTTGGTTCATTTAACACTTTGGACTGTAGTTTTTATTGTATGTAACCACAAGTATGTAAACTGATGTATTGTGATGTAATGCATACACTCCTTATTTAAAGCTGTGCAATCTATTATTTCTTTCTGGTATTGTTACCATTTATTGTTAAGTTGATTATTGCAAGAGCTAAACTTTTTAACAGAACTTATGTCAGGTAACTGTTTTTTTAGTAAATTAGTGTTCCTCCCTTTTCACCTGATAAGATGATTGTTCACTGTTATTATTATCATCTAATCTATAAAATTGAGCCCACTTTTATCTTGTAATAATAACTGCTATTAGGTGACAATAAACTTGAGAGCCCGGTTCATACGACCAAGAAAGATGCTGTAGCTATTGACAGTTTGGTAGTAGCTATAGCTTTGTACTTGAAATTAAATTTTAATGATCTAATAACATATGATTGTAAAAGACCTATTGACAAAATGAATAATGCAGAGAGTCATAATTATGTAGATTAAGCTGTTATCAGTAATCTGACTCCACTTAATTTGAACTAGTCTACACACACACAAAATCTTATAAATGCTCCGACTCATAATAGCATACACTACATGTACTAAACTATACATGTCCTGGTGTATATAATGTACCAAATAACACTATACTGCTGCATAAAGCTTTTCTTTGTTCTATTGCCTGTTTTCTTGGTTGAGATAGAGGAGAGTTGGAGTGGAAGAGACAATGAATAATAATAATTGTAAAATTAATGATAAGCACAATGTGTATGTGAACAAGATGTGTATGTTCTCACTGAACTAAACAATTTAGAGATATAGTCAAGAGAATTGAGTGAGAGTCAAACGAAAGATCAAATAGAGAGTGGGTGTTGAAGTTTTGAGGATGATGAACTGTTGGAGAATGTAGAGTTAAATTAATGTTAAGTTATCACTTGTACATTATTATTAAGATAAATTAACACTACAGATCTAATAAAGTTTGTACAAAAATTGGTGATTAATTTGATAGCATTTTGAATTATGATTTGTGTTTAGATCTACTTTATGACACGTCAGTTTCTATTAATTCTAATAGTCAATCTAGATAAAATTTGGCTGTTGTTAAACTAAGAAGAGCAATGCATATCCAGCATTATCATATTATTTAGAAAGAGAATGTGCATGCATCTGATTGATAATTAATAATAAATTCTGAAACATTCTAATGAAAGCTTTCTTGTCAATACCTAGGGGAAGAATTCACATTAACTCCCAAGGTGTTAACGAATCACCTTTTGAACCCATCAATTAAAGTAAAGATTTCTCCAATGCTATTGATCACTGGTGGCCTACCAAACAGCTCAAAAACTACAGCATTAAGATGCCTGGTTAGAAATGTCGATGTGCCAGTCACTGGTCTAAAAGAAGGAGATGCCATTGGATTCTGTGAAATATTTGCTGCTCGAAATTTAATTTCAAATAGCATTTTACTGGCACCTCCAGATCGGAACAAAGGGTATCCATCAGTATTATATGCAGGCGTGGAAAGCATGATTCGTTCTAGTGGTAAAAAGCTAAGGGATCTTAACATTCATATTTTTCCTGCAAAAGAGTTTTCTCTATTCCAAGATCCAGGCCTTAACAGACACCTTGAAGAAGTTATGACAGATTTAAGTAATCATGATCAGCAGAAAAAAATTAGATTATCAAAGTGGGATCAAACTCTCACATGCGGTTTAGCTCTAATCAATGTTTGGGATCTTGGCCTCAATAAAATTCCAACATATCTCCTCTCTCATCTTGCTGGTCACTTGTATAATAGCCATGTTTGGCTATTCCTTGATCTGTTGCGGGATGCTGAGCATCTTTATGAAGTTCCTGAAATTCCACCTAATCATCCTGATGTTTTACGTAATGACAAAGATCTGATAATGAAGTGGCGCTCACGTATTCGATATTTCCTTTCTTTTGCTCGACTTGCTTCAAAGAAAAATGACACACGCTACAAAAAATTCTGTAGCATAATAGCTACTCTCAGAAGACCTACTGAAACTGAAAATAAAAAAAGCCGATTAACAGAAGTTGTGCATGCAGTTTCTAAGCAGTTAAAAATCAATGAGCTCATTGATATTGAAAATATTTATGAATTTCAAACCTTTGACGAAATGAGAGGTCTTGAGTCTCTTAAGACACTTCTTAATAGTTGGATCACAGATGAGCTCAAGCAGGCCCAAGATGTTCCACTTTCTTATATATTCCTTCGTGGCATGCTGCTAGGTAACAAAAAGCTTTACATCAAAAGATCAGTACTGCAAAAAATATCGGAAGAGCTCAGTATGTGTCCTGATATGTTTCAAGAGTTTTGTCGCCTATTTACGTCCTTTGGTAGTATTATTGATGTAAGTTTAATTGATTCCAAATCTGAATGGATTATCTCGCAGCCAATTCAATTTTTGAATATGTTAGATAAGCTATTTTACTACAATGGGGATGATGAATTGGTCACAAAGTATGGTTTGGTCACAGCTGTGACCTCAGAGCAAATTTTTGGAACATACAGTCCTGTTTTTATGTCGTTTCTTGAATCATTTAACATGGCCATTAAATTGTCAAACAAGGAAGTTGATTTGACATTGGAAGGTAGTTCCCCTATCTATTACATACCCAATGTATGCACAAACCTTCCTGATTTACAATGCACTCCTGTATCACTTCACTTAGTTCAAGAAATGAACACATCATTGCCACACTTTCGAATTTTGTTTATCTTAAAATTCTTAGAATATCAGCCTCATATCCAGATTCATCATGCTGCAATGGAATCAACACATATCAATGTTACCACATTTACTTCACATTCAAATCTACTTTTTGAACTTGTTTACCTTGGTGATATTACAGAATTTCGATTTCCAAGCATTCACCATTCACATGAAGACATGACTAAAATATGTGGGTGCGTCATTCAGGCATGTCATGATGTCATGTCCAAGCAAAGCAGCATCAAGTATAACTTTGCCATCATGTGTTCCGGTGATGAGGGATCAAATCCTTGCAAAGTTCAAACTTATCGTCATTCACTTCCATTTATTAGCAGCTGTAAGAAGTGCTCTAGTGGTCTCTCTGATAAAGATAATGCAAAAATTGCTATGTTTAATGCTGAAATTAAAAAAGTAAGTAAAAATAACTTAATGAATAGTGAGTTACATATTTTAAATAAAGAATCGAGTTCCTGATGAACAAATGCTCAATGGAGGTATGTGATCTTATACTAATTCTGTCAGTTTAAAAATAATACTTTAATAGAGTCATTCACACTAGAAGATGCTGCTAATATTGCTGAAAGATTGTCACATCTTTCTCCTGAAGTAGCTAAAGTTGTTTATAAAGAATTTAAATCTACTGATGATGATTTTGAAGAGGAAACAGGTTGGAAGTTGTTCATGAGAATGATACTGGACTGGGAGAAGAATAATAAGGATTCAAAAAGAGAGTTTGTTTTAAAATTATCATCTATTGCAGAAAATCTAAAATCTGATGCAGATTCATTAATTGATCTTTCCAGTAATCATTTAAGAGGTCAGTTCCATTCTGTTTTTATGTCAGTTGCAATGATTCTTGTTCTTCATGCTTTGATATTAACTATTATTGTTAAAAAAGTCATAGTTATCTTTTATAGGATCATACTTATCAAGAAAGTGATAAAAAAAGGATTTGCTGCACATCTTAATTAAAAATAATTATATCTATCATTAATCTATTATAGTCTACATGCAGAAACTTTTAAATAATGTTATGAATATTATAATTGCAATTTTATTGTCTTAGAAAAGTGTTACTTTATTATAATAATTTGCATACAAAAGTTGTACAAAGAATTAAAAATAATTATGAAAAGCTTCAGATGTGCTACCATAAGTACAAATTTGATCACGTCTATCAAATTCATTTTCATAATGAGTCTCAACAACATAGTGAGCATTGAAAACATCTTCATTACTGTGTAGCTTGTACCACCGACTAATAATAACAAACAACACAAAACTGACTAACATAAGCACAAAGTTCATGATCAATATGTACAACTCACAACTTGGCACCAGATACTCACTTGCAGCCTCAATAGGTTTAACCATCATCCAACCAACTGCTGCATATATTCTACTAAAACTGAACCACAAACCTATCAGTAATCCACGCATGCTGTATGGAGCCTGAGCAAAAACAAATTCTAGACTGCCAGTAATGGTAAGAAGAGCTCCTAGAGAATTAATACATGTAGGTATCATGTAGTAATATAGGAATGACTCATAGCTAATGATCATATCATGGTACCCAGTGTCATTGATTGCCGATTTAACTAAGCATATTGTTTCATTGTTGTTAGCATGGGCAGGAACAGCTATCAGCAAGTCAAGTGCAATGTATCCAAACTTTGCCAAAACTACAAGTGCTATGCCTAATCCAGTTCTTTTTAGAATACTCAACCTCATTTTTCTTGGGCAGTAAGGTTTGATGATAAACTGGTAAAGAGGTACAGAGATGATTATTACTACATACTCTGCAACGTAAGTACGAAATAGAAAGCAAAAAGGAAGTGATCCTTTCTTTTCTGTCAAACGTCCTAATGTCTGGAAGGGAAAGTAAATCATGGTCATCACAATGAGTAGTGGGGTTAGTCGCAAAAATGTCTTAACACTTTCCACATCTTTTTCTAAGAAAGGTCCCCCATATTTAGCTTTCCCTAAGTTAATACGAGATGGTTCAGTTTCCTCCCAGTAAGTCAATGCAGAGCGTTTCAAAGGATATTTGTTCTTTAGTGCAAAACATAAAACACTAGAAATAAGTTTGAGAGGATTCACAGTATAATTGTATCTGATAGTCCACTTCTTTATGAAGAGAGCTGATATTATAATAACTATTAAAAATGTAAAATGCACAGAACTTGCGTAAGCTTCAAAATTATTGTAACTTTCAAATAGGCAGCTGCTGACTTCTGTTACCATTGATCCAGTATGTGCACACCAAACATGCCACCAGACATAAGTACTGAAATGGTCAGATCTACAGGAACTTTCAGTAAGTTCATTGGCAATGAAGCATAGAACTAAAGTCTCAAAGTAAACTTGTGCAAAAAGAAAGAGTGGGACAACCACAGATGTAACAGTATCTATCACTGAACCATCAAGAACAGACAGTATAGTGTAGCACAGTGAACATACAGCTTCAATACATGTGATGGCAATAGCTGTTTTGAGCAGCCCAAACTTAATTTCAGCAAAGAGACTGAAAATGGGCAAAGGAATATAAAACAAGATAGCAACCGAATTCAAAATAAATTTATACAGGTCACTGTCCCTTTGTTTCCAGGTTTTGAAAGAGAAAAGTATAGAGATGTCAAATGATCGCAATAACATAAACCAGAGTAGAGAGCAAATAATGATACACTTGCTTCTTCTTTCCATTGACTTTCTGCATTGAAAATAAAACATCTTTCTGATTTAATAAACACCAACCACAATAGCAGTTTCAACAAGCATTATATCCTCACAATAATACCACAAATGCTCACAACTGTTTGCGATAATTGGGTAATGGTTAGGTAAACCACCTTTAGAGCTAGTGCTAGCTTTGCTTTCATACAAAGTTTATTTTGAAAATGAAGATGACTTTCAGTTCACCGTTACGTAATCATGCTCTCTATTAATACAAGCATAAATTATCTAGTCGATACATGTAGTGTACCATATGACATCTTTTATGTTCAAGACCTAAAGGTGATTAGTGCAACAACAATGCATGACAATCATGTAAATTTGAATCAGCGCATCAGCAACTAAATAAACATATTTTAACCAAGACTTCAACATAAAGTATAATTACAAAAAACAACTGATGTAATGTAGTCAACAAACATTCGTGTACAAGTAATTAAAAGCTGCCATAATAATCGCGTCTGTTAAATTCATTTTCATAATAATTTTCAGTTATAAGATAAGCATGAAACACATCCTCCCTCCTGTGGAGTTTATACCGATGACTTAACACAAGGAAGCTAATAAGACAAACGAGTAATACAAGGAAGTTCATTATCAGTACATATAGTTCACAACTTGGAATCAAATATTCACTGGTAGCTTCAAATGGTTTCACCATCATCCAGCCAGCAATTTCATAAAATCCAATGAAACAAAACCATGATCCTATC
>NW_003546646.1:29283-33950 GCF_000090795.2 Amphimedon queenslandica | reverse complement strand
TATCTCAAAAATGCCACTGAAGTTACCCTTTAAAGCTTTTGTCAATCAGGACATCATAAACTGCACTGACTAATACTGCTTCTTCAGGTAAATTAAATGGACCAGAGAGTATAGTGGACACTGTTACTGGAGGTTTCTCTTGTGGAATAGACTTTTGAAGAATCACTTTATAGCCATACTCTCTATTAATTACTTCACCACTCTCTCTGTGTTTTGAAGTCTCAATAACATGAAAGAAACCTATACAAGTATACATGTACATGAACAAAATAAAATGAAATAATACCGTAGGGCACCTTTTTTCAAGGGCTATAAATTTTGTGGATTTGCAATTTTTTTAAAGATTCTCAAAAATCAAATTAATACGGTACAAAATGGCAGACGGCATAAATTTGCAAAAATTAAAATCCATGAAATTTGTAGCCCTCAAAAAAGGTGCCCTACAGTATAAATGTAAACTACAGACCTTTTAAAGAGTCTCCAAATTGTTCTATTAATTTTTGAATGGTGCTGTTGCTATCAGTCTGGCCAGTCTCATCCTGAGCTGCATTGTGTATCAGATAAGAATTGTAAATCAAAACAGCAACATCAAGAGGAATAGTAACTACTACTAGTACTTTACTAGCAGTTTTTAATGCTAATTCACTTCCTTCTTCAACGACAACTCGAGCAGCACCAATTACACCAGTAAATGCATTCACTCCACTAATAAAAGTTTCTTTTTTGAACGATTCAAGTGATTCTGCATACTTTGCAACTACAGTATTTAGTTGAATACTAAACTGCCGATCAAAAGTAACAAAAAACTGAGCGTTCTTCAAACGTTTATTGGATGCCACTTTTGATGCAATAGAAGAAACCAGATTGCCACCAGCACCCATAAGACTAATTGCACCGCCAGCAACAGCAACATTCAATGAAGCACCCCAAGTAGGAATAGCAAACAGCACACCGACTCCAATCATACCTCCTCCCACTATACCAGCTGCTGATGACATTATCTTGCTTATCCTTTCATATCGAACTATTTTCATCACCTCATCTTTATTCTCCAACAACACTTCTATTGTCTTGTGACGAATAAAATACCACATTGCATAACACAAATGATACTTCCTTTCCAGTAACCTAAAAATAAACATAAATCATAATTTTTAGAGTTATATAATATGACTTACTCATGAACATTAACTGCACAAGAAGTTGGCAAAACAAAGCATTCTTGAAGACTGTTATTATAGATACAAGTTGCTTTATCCAGTTGCTTAATCTGCTGCTTCATTTCTTGAAAGCATTGCTCCAGAGGCTTGCTATGACATTCTTCAGGTAGCAGATTGACAACAATAGAAGTAAGAGCTGGTGAAACATTCATAGATTTCAAATGCTTTACAGACACGACCAAAGCAATAGAATTATTAGGAGGATCAGGAACCACCAGTCGATCACTTGGTGGTTTACCATCATAGGCCAAATGAAAAAGAAAAAGCTTGGGGATTTTAGAGGCATCAGTGTCTTTAAAAAATGCAAAAATTTGTTCAAACGTAATGACTGTGCTATTAGCATCATAAAGATGATTTGTATTTCCTTTACTGAGAAATAATAATGCAAATGATGCCAACTGAGAATGATCAACGTGTTGAAATGCTTCAAAAAGGAAAAGAATTGACTCAAGATTGAGATTATTAAAGCAGAGGGTGCAAAAACCAAGACCTTCCAAAGCCTCTTTTAAAATAATGACCTGATCATTTTTTTCAGTGTCCTCTCTGACCTCCCCATAATTATCAATAATGATAGCAAAGTGGATCTCTACAATAAAAAAAACAGTTAATCAGGTTAGCTGGAATGAATAAATAAACTAAAAAAATGACTGCCCATGCACCCTGTATACATGCAGAATAAAAAGTATTGAAGTATTACTGATACTTACTGTGATTTAAACTAAATTTAGTAAACTTGTGCTTTTCTTTAATCTCATGAGAACAAAGTGAGAGAAAATGAACCACCCAATTCTCCCTATCTGGTAGGACCATAGGTTTACGGTTTTTGCGATGTGATTTGTACGTTCCAGCAACTGAAAAAGGGACATCATTGATATGAAAAGTATCCTTTAAAAACACATTTATTGCTTTAGATCGATGTTCAATTCTATGAGTAAATCGTTTCCTCGTTATTTCAGCCCAAGCTTCGTCATCATCATCAGGTGGTTCAGAGTCTGATTCTGGCTCATCTATATCTATTCGCTCATCACAATCTTCCTTGTTCGCAAAAGTGAGGACAAACACAACTCTTTCCCAAAACTTCGGGCCAAAGGCTTGATGAAGCTTCTTCATGGCAACTATATAATCATTCGTAAGTCGGCGATCAGTCATTTTCATACAATAGAGTATTAGGGTGACCTCTTGACATTTGCTCTTCATTTGTTGTATGTACCACTGCTCCTTTTGATGAATATCCTGTAGACCAGGTGTATCAATAATTGTAACATTAACCCCAGGAATGACATTAGAACATTGGTAGAGTCGGACAGTGCCTGTGCATGGCTCCGTATCAGCACCTTCTTTAGCAACTATTCTCTCCAAGTCAATGATGCTGTTGATAAGTGCTGATTTACCAGCACCAGTTTTCCCAAGAACAATAATTTGAATATCCTTTGTATATTCTACTTTAGCATCTGTAAGGACTTGTTTTAAGGTCTTCATGGCTCTCTGATCTGAAAAGAAACAAATACTTTGAATTTATGTCACTTTTAACATACATGTACATGTACATACAGTAATGGTAACTGTTATTACTGCATGTTACAACACGGCTACTATCAGTAAATAGATTACACACTTGGGCATTTATTTATTTCTTTGCAAATCTGCCTTACATGTAAATTTACATGTATAGCTACATATACTGACAGATTGGCAAATCCAAAAAGGCTAATATAAAATCTGCCAATTTTGGTATGATATTTGTGAATCATAAGCATAGCCATTCAAATCTTTGTTAAAATCCCCCAATATTATGGTTGGTAAGGAATGATCAATATTATTTAATAAAGTATTTAATACACACTTGGAGATCTGTACAATAAAACAATCTGCTGTTGTAAAACAGCGACTTCGCAGAGTATATGATCACTCAAAAGCAACTAAGTTTATTACAAATCACTGAAAATCATACTAACACAAAAAACTAGAACTTGACAAAAGGTTCCACAACACATAGCAACTTATATGTACATTACAAAACCACAATAAAGAGTCCCAATAATAACTATACAGATAGCAGAACAGCCACAAAAAGAATACC
Source organism: Amphimedon queenslandica (assembly GCF_000090795.2). Lineage (NCBI taxonomy): Eukaryota > Metazoa > Porifera > Demospongiae > Haplosclerida > Niphatidae > Amphimedon > Amphimedon queenslandica. The sequence continues at coordinate 30,650 of NW_003546646.1, read as the reverse complement.
TACATATAGAACATACAAGAGTATTCAAGATGGTACACATAGACACACATCAATACTATTACACAATACTAATTACAATAATAATGATATCTGTAAAACACAATTGTAATGTAATTTTAATGTGCTTGTTTCATTCCGAGTATGCTCAATGACACATGGTCACAATATAAAAGCCACTGATTACTTGTACAATTTTTGGGGACATGGGCAAAATAAAATCCAGTGGTACGTACAGTAGGTGCTTTTTTTCGAGGGCTGCAAATTTCATGGATTTTGTGATTTTTAAAAGATTCACAAAAATTACTTCCGCAAAATCAAATTAATACCATACAAGATGGCAGACAGCATAAATTCCCAAAAAAATGAATCTACAAAATAAAAATCCGTGAAATCTATAGCCCTCAAAAAAGACGCCCAATGTATTTCATCGTATAGTGGAAATAGTTAAAATAATTATTTTAAAGTCTACTCCCTTTCATCTGAACCCTGGCTTTTATCCATTAATAAATACAGTAACTCACATCCACATCGTACTTGTGGTTTTGGAATTGTTTTTGTTGCATGGAAGCCGTGCAGCTATGCGCTAATCAGCAGCTGAATTCATTCTGGCTGTTCTAGCTGCATAATTGTGGTCAAAGGTATGTCATTGAGTTTATAAAGGGACATCCAAAAAAGGCTAAGGCCTTGTCATTTTGACCCGATCTTTTTTCTAAAGAACAGGAAGGACCTAGAGATTCTAATGGTGCAAACAAAAATTTCTAAATTCCATGTTTATCAAAAGCCATAACAAAAAATCAATAGGTCAGGTGAAACTGAACAGACTTTAGTAATGTCGTTATCACTTAAGGTAAAGTACACGTACACGTATGTACATTATTACATAGCACTTTATTTTGGAAATTTTGCTGTAAAATTGTAATTGGCAATTTTTAATTTAGCAATTTTTGTGTACACATGCATTACTGAGCAATGTAAGCAAGCGCATTAATGATTAGCGGTTTTAATATTGGCAATTTGCAAGCCAACTGCCAAAATAAAACTTTGGAAAAATAATAGCCACATCAAAGGTGCCGCCTGGTTGTAAATATTGTACATATGACCTGAAACGGGTGTTAATGATATTCAATAGGTCTGACAATGATATCTGGCAACGATTTTTTTGTTATTTCCTTGCAATAACAAAGAGAGGAAGACTAAGACTTTTTATAGTCTTCAGAACATCGGAGAGTTTGATATGGCTGTAAGTATAAAATATATTGTATATAGTATAGCCTTCTTGATCTATAGCAGCTAGCATATGAGACCTCGAAGGCATACTATAATATACACTAGATATAGCACTATACAGTATAACTGTAGTGTGACCT
>NW_003546646.1:26504-27927 GCF_000090795.2 Amphimedon queenslandica | reverse complement strand
TTAGTAGTTTAGTACAGTACAGCCAATGGTTAGGAAGGCAATTTAAACAAGCTATGCATACTCTTGATAATATTTCACACACAAATCCTCTCAAGCATAGTCTACCCCCAATTTAATTAAGTAACATTTCATGGCCTACTCCCAATTTAAGTAAATGAAGCAAGCTTGGGGTGAGCCTGAGCAAGCCCCATTAAGACAACACTCTTCTGTGTCTATGTGTCTGTACACATAATTATGCATTCCATATCTCCTATATAATCACATGCCATAACAATGCATTAGCAATGTAATATACCTTAAGCCTACTATTTTTAGCGTCTACTAAATTTAGCTATATTAGCGAGAGAGCTTAAAACCGCTGAATTAAATAGACGCCAAAATAATTATTATTCATTATACTGGTTATTATTTATAGTTAATTTGGTTAAAAACTCTAAAATTAGTAACGCTAAACATGACTTTTGCTGATTTCGCTAAAATTAGTAGACGCAAATAATAGTAGGCTTAAGGTAACTAGGTGAATGTAAAAATTGAGGGGGCAAGCATAAGTCATCGATTGACACTTTTTGACTAACATTAAAATAAATAAATAAATACAGCTCTTAGTCTAATGTGAGAGAAAAGAACATTATTCTCCCTTTTTTGTGAGATCATTACCCGAACTAGCATGCATATTCAGATCCTGCCCTCATGGTTGGGGTCTGAACAGAGCCAACACACCAACTAAAACAACTAAAATAACCCAGTAAAAGAGGCTAGAATGAGTCCTACCACTATGAGGAGTGTGTAACTAAGAAACAAAGCTAAACTAGCTCTTCTTACAATCTTAATGAGAGAACTAATCTAGAAGAGTCTTAAGGTTACGGGATACAGTTTATGAATAATTAATTAGCTGTAGTTAATTGTTATTTCATTTGTTATCTTTTTGAAAATGACACTTCTTTCATTACTACTATCATTTTTAATGATGTATTTCTTATATAAGGTAATCTGTCCATCTTATACAGAATGACTGTACTTGATATAGGCTGGGTTAATTATAAACACTTATAAATCAAAAATCTCCAGTCCTGAACAGCAAAAGTCTCTAAAACAAATGGTAGCTCTTCTTGAGGCAAAAATGAAGGTCGTCACGATGAGATTTTTTGCTTTCTTTCTTCTTAACCTCAGAAAATCAGTCAAGAATGCTGAAAAAACGCACTAAAATGGCCGCCAAATAGATCTATGGTGTGACTATCTCCGTTTCTACTAAGTCCAGCCAAAAGAATGCCACGACACAACCTAGATATCAAACTTAGCAAAATATATACTTGGAGAACTATGTGAAATATGGCCCAGTTGAGCTTATTTTTGATTTATAAAAGTCCATTCCTTTTGACGCAGGGCAGCGCATAGCCATAAATAGATAAGCAAATGATAACTC
>NW_003546646.1:13527-26349 GCF_000090795.2 Amphimedon queenslandica | reverse complement strand
TGATTTATAAATTTTTTCAATCATTCACGAACAAGAGGTAACGCAAAATAGATCTAGACAAATTAGAGTGGGTATCGATCATGCTCCCCCAAAATACATAATATTTACAATAAATGCAGAAGTGATGAGTGAAAACAAAAAATAAAATGGTGATCAACACAGTGAATACAGGGAAAAAGTCATGAGTTTTCTAGCAGCAAGATAAGGTAGGAATTCTGTACAAAGGCTTCTCCAATAGCTTTAGAAGGTTTTAGAATTTTTACTACATCTAAAGCTAACTAAACTAAAGGAGCTTCAGACATTTTTAGACAATAAATGTGTTCCTGTTTGCATACATTCTTACTACAAGTGTCTCAAGACCAGGTAGTGAAGAGGTGGGGCGAGACTAAAAAGTTACCTAAACTTTCAAAAGTGATTTCAAACAGGGGCATATTTAGGGCAGGGGGATGAGTGGGCTTAGTGAGCACCCTCCTTATAGCTAGGCTCAGAAAAAAATTACCTAAGTCCTGGTCTCTTACATCATTACCAAGCCTCTTAACAAAGTTATCTAGCCCACCTGATCATGATTTCAGCAGTTTCCAGTGTTTTAAGGAGCAATCAGAATTACTAAGAAAAGCCAGTATGATTGAAAGTATCTTGACCCCACCCGATACATGTGATAATCATCTTAAATCATGTAATGCCATTAAATAAAAGTGCTATATAAAACTGAGTGTTGTGATAGGCCAGGCTGTGATATAAAAATCAAAGCTAGCTAGTAGGTTCCTCCCTTAAATTTTTACATAACAATATACAATAGAGAGGATAATTGTATTCATTTACTTACCCACAGATGGATCCTCAATGGAACTGCTTTTAATGCTACTTTCATCTTGACTTTCACTGTTAGCCTCCGCCATTTTGACAATGTGCCTGTGGGGTTAAGTTTACACCACCGCGGCACCGCCCACTGTTAGTGCCACGTGCATCCACGTGTAGATCTATCATTGCCTTCCATTTTCAATCAGATCTGTTCAGATCATTTTCTATCTGATAATCTTGTACCAAAATTAGTACACCAAATGTGGCACCACAAGTAGCTACTTATCTGGTCAGAATTAGACGATATTTCTATGAGCTGATAAGCACCAAGACAAAGTATCAAAATCTCAAAATAAAGTCTTGTAAAGAGAACAATGGGATCAATTGCTACTTTAATAATATCACCTATTTTACCATAACTAACCAGATCAAGTCATAAAACAATGTAAATAAGTGTACACAGAGCTCCAATAGAGGCACTGGTAGTTGCTGTTTTGAGCCATCCAAACTTTATATCAGTAAAGAGACAGAAAATAGGAAGAACTGCATAGAAAAGAATCGTTACAGAATTCAAGGCTATGTCACACTCGTTCTTCTTATTGTAACTCCAATTTTGGGTAGAAATTGTTAAAGCTGGATCAAACAATCTGATTAAGGCCATCCACACCAATAGTACAGTAACAACACACTTTGCTCTCCTTCTCTCTTGCATTTCTATCCTTTCTCCTCAAACTGAAAGTAGAATCCTAACAATCCTTCAATATTATCATCATAAGTCATTGTTACAAGTTTTGTAATTGATAATACAGCATGTGGCATGGGAATACATGGCAAAGAGGAGAACACAGAAAGAGGTCAAAAGACATTAAGATGAGTACAAGTACATAAAATGGAAGGAGAGGAACAAATTTCTTTTGATAAAAAAGTAACTAATTGAATAAAAAAGAATGAATTATACTAGCCTTAAAAATTCATTAAAAAATTAATTACAATCGAAAGCAGGTCAAAATTTCTACACAACACTTGTACATGTATATGTATCAAAAATTACACAAATGGAGAATTCCCTCCAAGCCATTTTTGATGAAATTTGGCCATTGACCATGTACTATAGCCCATGATCTTTGACCCAATTTTTGAGTAAATTCAAAAATTCAATCATAATCGGACTCAGTCAAAATTTCTACACAACATATGTACATATACATGAATAAAAAATATAAGAATGAAGAAATCTCTCCTACAAATTTTTGGCTAAAAGCACTCAAAAATTTTACACAGCATAAAAATATCCATAATTTTGATTGTCAAATTTTTACATAAGGTGAATAACAACACAAATATACCATAATTATCAGTGATAAACTTTTAAAATATTATGCAGGCTCTAAATAAGTGATAGGATAGCATTATTCACGAGAACATTTATCCACCAAACTGTGGACCTTATTATACAGAGGATGTATTATTGTGATCAAATTCTCTTAAGGGTTGGGGATGGTTCTATCCCCTGATCTCCTCTAACTATTATGTATTTGATTAGAGATACAAAATTCAATTACATTCCCACAATTATAAGATATTGATTTGCCATGTTTGATGATCCTAATTCCATTACAGACATCATAATACATTATAAGCTACTACTACTATTTTATTTCTGTATTTCCAATAGTACTAATCAGGATTCTATATCCAATACTTTGTTAAATTAATCTCACAGGATTGCTTTGTTGACAGTTATTCCAGCTACTATGATGTGTAATTTTGAAGGTCACTCACTATGCATGTAATACACATAAAAATGGACAAATGATATAAGTAGACATGTATATCATATGAAAACTCGTGTTTAAAATTAATGGTATCATGGCTTACATAGACACTATAATGTCAACTAAATGACATATAAAGAATTAACGCTGACCATAATGTGCATGCACAATATTGCTAAAAGGGTTGCAATGTGACATATGCAAAAAAATTGAACTTTTGTCATTCACAAATTTTTATTCACTTCGTGTATAAAATATTTTAATATTATTTAGAAAAATTAATCAGAAATTTAAACTACCAATATTGTTGTGTTAGAAACAGCAAATAAACAGTTTTCCAGTATGGTAACAAAAATAAACTACTTATTTATAATAATAACATTAATAAGGCAATTAATACATTATTATAAATAAGTACAACTGAGACAATAAAAAGTTTAATTACGACAGTTAATAGGTAGATGATTCAAATCAGTTCCAGTTAACTTAAGCTCTAAATCACATTCTTTCTTACTTCCTTCACTTCTAGTAACGTGAAACTCAATGAAGGGAATTGTTTCTTTCAGTGTGGTTCCACTGTGAATCAACCCAATGCCATCTAATGACTTCTTAAATATCTAAACAATTACAATTCAGCATTAAAGTACACAATAGTAATAATAATAATTAATACTAACTGGTCCATTGGGTATGATATGAGGAGATAAAGTCCAATCATTAGATGCCATGGTCTTAAAGTCTTGTACATTAATACATGGTTCATCAAGAGCATTAAAATGAAAAGAATGAACATCATCAGGACTAGCATTCTGGATTTGAATGTACTATAAAAAATGGGTGTTATATTATATCAAATGTATTAATTATCAAAACCTTTGAATAAGCAGAAAGATTTTTAATAAAAGAAGCTTTCATGATCCAAAAGTCTTGATAAAACTTTGCATAAGAGCAATTAATAGAGTACTTCAGTTCAGAACAAAGTCTAAATATAATATTAAAAAATACAAATAAATAAATTAAACTTACAATGGTTCAGTAGTCACTACACAGAGAAGGCAACTTTCTTTGACAGTAATTGATCCATAAGCAGAATCCCTAGTAAATGTTCCACCAGTAATACACTGGACCTCAAATGCTTTTTTAGTAACATCTGCTTTAGCAATAGCAAAGGACAATTTTCCAATTACCGATTCATCAAGCACATCAACACAGTGCTCTATATCAATAGTAACAGGATCCTTAAGGCTTTTATCAATCAGGATATCATAAACTGCACTGACTAATACTGCTCCTTTAGGTAAATTAAATGCACCAGAGAGTATAGTGGATACTGTTACAGAAGCTGCTTCTTGTGGAGCAAATCTTGGAATGCTCACTTTATAGCCACATCTTTCTTTATCGATTATAGCACCACTCTCCCTGTATTCTGATGCATCAATAACATGAAAAAAACCTAAATAAAAAAAATAAAATGAAATATAATATATTTTAAACTACTAACCTTTCAAAGAGTCTCCAAATTGCTCTATTAATTTTTTAATGGTACTGTTGCTATCAGTCTGGCCAGTCTCATCTTGAGCTGCATTGTGCAACAGATAAGAATTATAAATTAAGACCCAAAGATCAAGAGGAATGGTAACTGCTACTAGTGAACTACCAGCAGCTTTTAGTGCTAATTCACTTCCTTCTTCAATGACAACTCGAGCAGCACCAATTACGCCAGCAGCACTGATTGCACTGGCAACTGCTTTAACTCCACAATAAACAGTTCCTTCCTCGAAAGTTTCGAGTGATTCTGCATGCTTTGCAGCTATAGTGTTTAGCTGATTACTAAACTGCCGATCAAAGGTAACAAAAAACTGAGCATTCTTCAAACGTTTATTGGATGTCACTATCGATGTGATAGAAGAAATCAGATTGGTACCAGCACCAATGCCACTAACTACACCCCCAATAGCAGCAAGACTCAATGAAATGCCACAAGTAGGAATAGCAAGGAATAAACCAACTCCAATTAAAGCTCCTCCTCCTATACCAGCTACCGATGCCCCAATCTTGCCTATTCTTTCATATGAAACAATTTTCATTACCTCATCCTTATTCTCCAATAATACTTCTATTGTCTTGCAGCGAATAGGATACCACATTACATAACATAAGCGATGCTTTTTCTCCAATAACCTAAATATAAACATAAATAATAATTTAAGTAAACATACATGTAAATAGTAATTACAGTACATTAACTTACTGATGAGCACTATCTTGACAAAAAGTTGGTATAACAAAGCTATCTTGAAGACTATTCTTATGAACACAAGTTGCTGTATCTAACTGCTCAATCTGGTGCTTCATTTCTTCAAAGCATTGCTTCAATGGCTTGATATGACATTCTTCAGGTAGCAAATTTTTGGCAACAGAGCGAATAGCTCGTGAAACTATTGTACTTTTTAATTGCTTTATAGACACAACCAAAGCAATAGAATTATTAGGAGGATCAGGAAGCACCAGTAGATCACTTGGTGGCTCATTGTCATAGGCCAAATGAAAAAGAAAAAGCTTGGGGATATGAAAAGCACCAGCGTCATTAAAAAAGGCAAAAATTTGTTCAAACGTAATGACTGTGTTACTAGTATCATAAACATGATTTGTATTTCCTTTACTGAGAAATAGTAATGCATATGATGCTAGCTGAGAATGATCAACACGCTGAAATGCTTCAAAAAGGAAAAGAATTGACTTAAGATTGAGATTATTGAAGCAGAGAGTACAAAAACCAAGACCTTCAAAAGCCTTTTTCAAAATATTGACCTGATCATTTTCTTCAGTGTCCTCTCTGGCCTTCCCACAATTATTGATGATGATAGCAAAGTGGATCTCTGCAATAAAAGGAACAATTAAAACATACATGTAATGAAGCAAGCCTGAATAAAAATAGTTTTAGATAAATAATTTGTAATAAATTTGCTGAAATGACTGCTTGAAAAGAAATTATATATTTTTATGCTCATAGTTGTAAACAAATATGCATAAACAAACCAAAATACTGTATAAGAGGATTTGTTGGCGGGATTTTTCTTTGGCGGTTTTGTGATGGCTAGCTTTTTGGCAGATTTAATATTGGCGATTTCTTAACAATTAATTATATCCTCACCCTTAGGTGGGGTTAATTTACTTAAGCAGGTGTGGCTAAACTTACGAATTAATGCATGGAGACTTTGAATGTTGCGAATTGTATACTATATGTGGACATCATATTATTAGAGAAAGATTGTACTTTTTCTGGAAGATTGTGTTCTTTATCACCTGGCTTAGAGACTGGCTTACTGGCTTAAGGAAACATAGTAAAGCCATGTTAACTAGCGTTTAACTAAAACACATAAAATGGAATTATTGCTTGCAGATTTTAATTTGGTGTCTTTATATAAATCCGTCAATTCGCCAATATGAAATCCCCATCAACATTTCATCTTATACGGTAGTAATAAATGTGTTACTGTTACTTACTGTCATTTAAACTCAATTTAGTAAACTTGTGCTTTTCTTTAATCTCATGAGAACAAAGTGAGAGAAAACGAACCACCCAATTCTCCCTATCTGGTAGGACCATAGGTTTACGGTTTTTGCGATGTGATTTGTACGTTCCAGCAACTGAAAAAGGGACATCATTGATACGAAAAGTATCCTTTAAAAACACATTTATTGCTTTAGATCGATGTTCAATTCTATGAGTAAATCGTTTCCTCGTTATTTCAGCCCAAGCTTCCTCATCATCATCATCATCAGGTGGTTCAGAGTCTGACTCTGGTTCATCTATATCTATTCGCTCATCACAATCTTCCTTGTTTGCAAAAGTGAGGACAAACACAACTCTTTCCCAAAACTTCGGGCCAAAGGCTTGATGAAGCTTCTTCATGGCAACTATATCATCATTGGTAAGTCGGCGATCAGTCATTTTCATACAATAGAGTACTAGGGTGACCTCTTGACATTTGCTCTTCATTTGTTGTATGTATGACTGCTCCTTTTGATGAATATCCTGTAGACCAGGTGTATCAATAATCGTAACATTAACCCCAGGAATGACATTAGAACATCGGTAGAGTCGGACAGTGCCTGTGCATGGCTCCATATCAGCACCTTCTTTAGCAACTATTCTCTCCAAGTCAATGATGCTGTTGATAAGTGCTGATTTACCAGCACCAGTTTTCCCAAGAACAATAATTTGAATATCCTTTGAATGTCCTACTTTAGCATCTGTAAGGACTTGTTTTAAGGTCTTCATGGCTCTCTGATCTGAAAAGAAACAAATACTTTGAATTTATGTCACTTTTAACATACATGTACATGTACATACAGTAATAATAACTGTTATTACTGCATGTTACAACACGGCTACTATCAGTAAATAGATTACACACTTGGGCATTTATTTATTTCTTTGCAAATCTGCCTTACATGTAAATTTACATGTATAGCTACATATACTGACAGATTGGCAAATCCAAAAAGGCTAATATAAAATCTGCCAATTTTGGTATGATATTTGTGAATCATATAAGCATAGCCATTCAAATCTTCGTTAAAATCCCCCAATATTATGGTTGGTAAGGAATGATCAATATTATTTAATAAAGTATTTAATACACACTTGGAGATCTGTACAATAAAACAATCTGTTGTTGTAAAACAGTGACTTTGCAGAGTATACATGTATGATCACTCAAAAGCAACTAAGTTTATCACAAATCACTGCAAAATTAGACCAACACAAAAAACTAGAACTTGACAAAAGGTCACACAACATATAGTACATTACAAAACCACAATAAAGAGTCCCAATAATAACTATACAGATTCTAGAACAACCACAAAAAGAATATCTATCTAGAACATAATAAGAGTAATCAAGATGGTACACATAGACACACATCAATACTATTACACAATATTAATCTCAATAATAATAATATCTGTAAGGCAAATTTTAATGTGCTTGTTTCATTCTGAGTATGCTCAATGACACATGGTCACAATATAAAAGCCACTGATTACTTGTACAAGTTTTGGGGATATGGGCAAAATAAACTCTAGTGGTACATAGGCGCCTTTTTCTTGAGGGCTGTAAATTTTGCGGGTTTTGCGATTTCTTCAAGATTTGCGAAAATTTCTTCCACAAAAATCAAATTAATACCATACAAGATGGCAAACGGCATAAATTCACAAAAATTTAATATGCAAAATAAAAATCCGCGAAATCTATAGCCTTCAAAAAAAGGCACCCAATGTATTTCATCGTATAATGGCAATAGTTAAAATAATTATTTTAAAGTCTATTCACTTTCACCTGAACCCTGGCTTTTATCAATTAATAAATAACTACGTCACATCCGCATTCTTTACATACATGTACTTGTGGTTTTGGAATTGTTTTTGTTGTGTGGAAGCCATGCAGCTAATCAGCAGCTGAATTTATTCTGGCTGTTCTAGCTGCATAATTGTGGTCAAAGGTATGTCATTGACTTTATAGAGGGGCATCCAAAAAAGGCTAAGGCCTTGTCATTTTGACGCAATCTTTTTTCTAAAGGACAGGAAGGACTTAGCAATTCTAATGGTGCAAACAAAATTTCTAAATTCCATGTTTATCAAAAGTAATAACAAAAAATCCATAGGTCAGGTGAAACTGAACAGACTTTAGTAATGTCGTTATCACTTAAGGTAGAGTACATGTATGTACAGTATTACATACCACTTTATTTTGGAAATTTTGCTGTAAAATTGTAACTGGCAATTTTTAATTTAGCAATTTTTGTGTACACATGCATTACTGAGCAATGTAAGCATGTGCATTAATGATTAGCAGTTTTAATATTGGCAATTTGCAAGCAAATTGCCAAAATAAAACTCGGCAACAATAACAGCCACATCAAAGGTGCCGCCTGGTTGTAAATATGGCACATAATGGGTGTTGATGATATTCAATAGGTCTGAAAATGATATCTGGCAACACAATGAGCATGCCCAAGCCAGCAGTGACAAAATTCAGTAGTCTTTTCCTTGCAATAACAAAGAGAGGAAGATTAAGACTCTTTTAGTCTTCAGAACATCGGAGAGTTTGATGTGGCTGTCAGTATAAAATATATCATATTATAGCCTTCTTGATCTATAGCAGCTAGCATATGAGACCTCGAAGGCATACTATAATATACATTACATATAGCACAATACAGTATAACTGTAGCATGACCTGGATAATGTAATATTTAATATTTAATATTTAATATTTAATATTTAATATTAAATAATATTTAATGTCCCTTACCTTTATTGTGCATCTTTCCAACATCAGTGACTTCATCTTGCACCACTCCTGACTCTGCAGTCATTACTGCTGAAAAATAAAATATTAATTATGAATGGTTAATTGGTTATAATATATATTTCAAAACAGTCAATAATAGTGTTGCTACATGTACATGTACACGTGTACATGTACATATTTAGATTTGAGTCATAATACATGTACATTTTAAACATTTTATCATAATTTTTAGTAGTGGACTGTACGTTAAGTGCCAAAATCAAAGGCTTATAGCTCAAGTTTGAAATTCAAACTTTCTGAAAATTCCAGTACTTGTACAGCATCAATTAAAATCATCACATGTCTAAATTAATTATTGATTCATTGAACCACACGTTGCTATTAAAATATTTCACTTTTCGGGATCAAACCACAAAATTTGCTATGCTTAAAAGTTTTGAGCTACAATATACATGCATAGACATGGAAGGTCACAACCATTTTCATTATAACCAAAACCGGCCTTGACTAATAAACATAGCCCAGTACAATAAGTAACATATTCAGAGCACAAAAGTTAGGAATTACCATATACGCGGTAATTTTCGTGGTGTGTTATTTTTCGTTATTTCCGTGTTCACCTTAAATCCATGAAATTTAAACCACCTCTAATACCATTCTATTGTATGTAGACTATGGCCAGAATACAAAAATTAGCTCACACGAATATTAAAGGGACACGTTCACGGAAATAGAATGCACACGTTACTATAGAGGAAGTAAACATTAAATTGGGCGTGCAACAGATCATTAATTAATAGTTATGACACATGTTTAGACAGAGACAGCAATCAGTTGCAGAACCAGGAGTAGGCATCTGTAGAACACTTCTCTCAAACAGAACTAGCTCTTTTGCCACCCCAAGATACTCTTTTTAGTGAAGAAACACCAAGAATATTTACAAGTAGCCACTCGAGTAGCCATTTTGCCTTAATTATTAGGGACGCGGCCGCACGTTATGAATAGTTATCAACACTAAACGTCATCATTAATGATGTCATCTTGAAAAACGGGCCAATTTTTCAAGATGACGTGCTTCCGTGCATGTGTCCCTTTAACTTATGAGCACGTTTCATTGAAAACACGAAAATTTGAACATATACGGTAGTACAATAATTTATAGCACATGCAGGAGCTATTGAATAAAATGTAAAGTCAAAGAATAATGGAAAACACAAATGATGTAGACATACAGGTACATGTACAGTACGTGTGAGTGGGCACACAGTGTAAGTCACTAATTATGCTTACAATGAATACAATGTTAATAAAGAAACACTACATAATTAATGGTCATACAATTTTGTTCACAAGAGCCTGGTTGACTTCCAATAGAGGCTGTGGAGGGATTAGGGTCATCTATTTTTAAAATGAAACAGAATGCAGTGAGTCAATATTGTATGCCTCTTACCAGAAATATTCTCCTCTCCTCTAATACTCATACCTACATTAACAAAATAAGAAAATGCAGTAACAAGTTAACAACATACATGTACATGTACACAAACATGTAAAACTAAAAAACTGTTAAAAGGTTTAGCTCTTGCAATAATCAACACAACAATAAACGGTAACAATACCAGAAAGAAATAATAGATTACACAGCTTTAAATAAGGAGTGTATGCATTACATCATAATACATCATATTACATCAGTTTACATACGTGTGGTCACATACAATAAAAACTACAGTCCAAAGTGTTAAATGAATACACATATACCAACAAAAACATTATGCATACATTTTAAATTAGTAGTTTATTACAGTACAGCCAATGGTTAGGACGGCAATTTAAACAAGCCATGCATACTCTTGATAATATTTCACACACAAAACCTCTCAAGCAAAGTCTACCCCCAATTTAATTAAGTAACGTTTCATGGCCTACTCCTAATTTAAGTAAATGAAGCAAGCTTGGGGTAAGCCTCATTAAGACAACACTCTTCAGTGTCTATGCATCTGTAGTCTGTACACATATGCATTCCATATCTCCTATATAATCACATGCCATAACAATGCATTAGCAATGTAATATAACTAGGTGAATGTAAAAATTGAGGGGCAAGCATAAGTCATCGATTGACATTTTTTGACTAACATTAAAATAAATAAATAAATGCAGCTCTTAGTCTAATGTGAGAGAAAAGAACATTATCCTCCCTTTTTGTGAGACCATTACCCGAACCAGCATGCATATTCAGATCCTGCCCTCATGGTCGGGGTCTGAACAGAGCCAACACACCAACTAAAACAACTAAAATAACCCAGCAAAAGAGACTAGAATGAGTCCTACCACTATGAGGAGTGTGTAACTAAGAAAAAAGCTAAACTAGCTCTTCTTACAATCTTAATGAGAGAACTAATCTAGAAGAGTCTTAAATAAAACTGCTATCAAGTTCTTTAGCTTTTATAGATGCTTAGGATACCTCCTCTCTCTATTCTACATTGTAGCTGTTAGAAAACTTAAACTGAGTTTTTTCCATTTAAATGCCACCATCTTGTTCATTGTGACCAGATTCTTATATAATAATACTTCCAAAATTTGTCCGTGTGGTCCAAATTTATTAACCGTATACTGATTTATAAATCGTTTTCATCCGTTCACAAACAAGAGGTAATGCAAAACAGACCTAGACAGATTAGAGTGGGTCTCGCTCGTGCTCCTCCCAAATACATACAATTTCAATATTTACATTAAACGCAAAAGAGATGAGTAAAAACAAAAAAATAAAATGGCAATCAACACAAAGAAAAAGTCATAAGTTTTCTAGCAGCAAGATAAGGTAGCAATTTTGTACAAAGGCTACTCCAATAGCTTGAAAAAATTCTAGAACTTTTACTACATCTAAAGCTAACTAAACTAAAGGAACTTCAGACATTTTTAGACAATAAATGTGTTCCTGTTTGCACACATTCTTACTACAAGTGTCTCCAGACCAGGTAGTGAAGGGGTGGGGCGAGACTAAAAAATTACCTAAACTTTCAAAAGTGATCTCAAATAAGGGCATATTTAGGGGAGGAGAATGAAGCGGCTTAGTAAGCACTCCCCTTATAGCTAGGCTCAGAAAAAAATTACGGAAGTTCTGGTCTCTTACATAACATCATTGCTAAGCCTCTTAACAAATTTGTCTAGCCCAGGCCCTGATTATGATTTCAGCAGTTTCCAGTGTTTTAAGGAGCAATCAGAATTACTAAGAAGAGCCAGTATGCTTGAAAGTATCTTAACCCCACCCAATACATGTGATAATCATTGTAAATCATGAAATGTCATTAGATAGAAGTGCTATATAAAACTGAGTGTTTTGCCGATAGCCAGTGATATAAAAATCATAGCTAGCTAGTAGGTTCCCCCCTTAAATTTTTGCATAACAATATACAATAGAGGAGCTAATTGTATTCATTCACTTACCCACTGATGGATCCTCATGGGAACTACTTTTAATGCTACTTTCACTGTTAGCCTCGTAGTTAGACTCCGCCATTTTGACAATGTGCCTGTGGGCCCTGTGTGGGGTTAAGTTTAGCTGATATCATGCACTGACGTGCCATGACGCCAACTACAAGTGCCACGTGAATCCACGTGTAACATCATTGCAGAACTGTGTAAAATATGATCTATGATTCATTGATGTTAGACACAGTTATATGCATAGACAATATAAGATATTATTAATACTTAAATGCCTATACAAAAATTATCTGCTCCAGGTTTTCCAAGATCTTTTCCATTGTAGGTCGCTCATGAGGTTCTTTTTTGATACAGGAACTGATTATATCATACAATGGCTTTGAGCTCAATTTGACTTTTTGAAGAAGACTCTGCAGCAAGCCAGGTTCAGGAAACTGACAGGTTATTGCTTCACACAGAAGGATGCCATAGCTA
>NW_003546646.1:8194-12250 GCF_000090795.2 Amphimedon queenslandica | reverse complement strand
ATTAGCTCTGACATCCCATCGTAGAAACACAGAGGATAGTAGAAGCTTAGGTTGAATAGAGCAACCAAGCTTTTAACAATTCGAAACAAATTAAAAAGATGGCTATATCGCTGTCCAGGGTTTCTAATAACAGCAAATATTTGAGCATAGAATATAAAACTATTGATAGTACCAGTGGTTAGTGTTAGCTTGAGAGCATACAGCAAATAGACTAGCAGAGGACCAGCAACTGCATATACTATCAGTGTTAATAGCCACCAGTTACTGCACTGCTGGCATTCAGATGAACCAAACACTGCACTGTAGCCAGTGATACACTGTGAACACAAAGGCCCTTCTCTATTTTCGATGCAGATGTTAATGCTGTCACTAATATTGCTGGAGTTAGCTAATGTTATTTCACTCCCATTAACAGCAAAAGTTGTATACTTAGGATTAAAACTGCAGTAGATGGGACAAGATGACGAAACACCAAAATAAGAACTGTTAGTACCATTACTAATAAAACCAATCCAAACTGTTATCAAATTTGATGGTTTAGAAATGCTTATTACTGGAAAAGAGTTTTGTTTTACATAAAATGTAATCTTACAAGAAGGAGTATAATCGAGCTTATTCAAAACAGGTGAACACTTACATATTCCAATATGAGAATCAAATTGAAAACCAATAGGACAGTCCTTCAAGTGAAGTTGATATTTTATTTGGTGTAGGTCTGCTGACAGAGTTGTTGTGTCATGGTAAAAATTGTCCTCAACGCTGAGAAATGGTGTTGAAGGGTTTTTCATGCTACCTCTTTTGTAGAATGCTACTTTAATTATCGTGCATGATTTCTGTGGCAAAAGAGTTTCCTTAATAGTTGAAATATTCCAAGAAATAATTGGAATTTCGTAAGTTTTTTTTAAGTCATAGATTCTTAAATTTACTTCACCATAAGTGTTTTGTCCAAATCCGTCCACAGCAGCAATTGGTATGTGCACTATCACCCCAGGATATACTATCATTCTTTCATTATGGGAGTTACATTGACCTTGAGAGCATTTACAAAGTCTTGACGGTATAGCAGATAGGTCTAATGCATGGTCTAAAGTACCATTTGATATTACATTCAAATACTTTTTAGCTTCTGAAGAATTGTAAATCTGTTGATCAAATTGCATAAAGCAATCAATCATGTTAGTACTAGTAATGGCATTGGCCGATCTAGCCATGTTATTAACAAAGAGCATGCTGACATTAAGTTTAGAATCTGTGGCTTGAAGAAGGCAGGAGCATTGATTTATTTCTACACAAAGTGGGTTATAGCCGTATATTACACCTCCCTGAAGTAATGCTACATTCCAAATAAATTCTGCTCTAAGCCCATTACAAAGATGAATCATGCTGGCTCCTTGTAATCTAAAGACTGCTCCAGTTCCTCCTTTATTTCTTGCAAAGTGCAAGCTACCGTCTAAAATGACATCTGTGTTAGTAATATTGAAAACTGAACCAGTGTTTTTAATAAAATTGCTCAATCCTGTTATATAGAGCTTGTAAATGTTCGATAATGTAATAATGCTGAATCCATTATCAATGTCATTGTGATAAAAAGAAGACAATAATGCAGTGTTTTTGTATACAGAAACGTTTTGTAGAATAATCTGTAATCGTTTTGTTTTAGCTCTATTATTGTGATCCTTCGTACTAGCCCACATACAAGTCGACTTGACAGCTTTGTTCAAAGAAAAAGTTACATTGTTAAAGCTAATATTAATCACAACATTAGGAGGATTAACAGAGCCAATAAAGACTACTGCTTTCATTTTGTTGAAGGTATCAAAACCAAAACCATTTTTTGTAAAAGTACTCTTAATAACAGTAAGTTTTTGAACTTCAGCTTTTGTTTCATATTTCGTTGTCATTTGATTGTCAAAGACCTCAAAAAACGACAAAGATACTCCTAGACAATCAAATAAAACAGCAACATTACTGCTGAACAAAGTGTTTGATATTGTTGTTTGAATTTTAGCCATGGTGTTGTAATGATAGATTAATACTGCTCCCAAACCATGGTTAAAATAAAAATGAGAATTCTCTACATCAAATTTGACCGAAAACATTTTTTGAGTGTAAACAGCAGTCAAACCAGCTGCATGAATGACTGGTAGGGGACCATTTATTTGATGATTATTAGGAGGACATTGGTGATAATCCAGTCTACCATCATTGTTGTGAACAGTGGCTTCGTACATAAAAATATTGTGAGATAAATTTGTTCTATTTTTCATATCAGCAAAAAGAAATAATATTCCACTACCACCTTGATTGTATGTAGCTATTTTGTTAGCTACTTCAATGGTATGAATCAGTGCATCATTCAGATTAATTGCCAATATAGCAAAGCCATGATAAGAAGTAAAGTTCACCTCCTTGGCACATAGTATACGAATGTGCAGAAACACTACGGCTGCAATTGTTTGTTGAGGGAAATATAATGGAGATTTGGTAGCTGAATCTATATCTAATCCATTCAAATACCCACCACAACCACTCCATACTAACCTGTGTAGAGTCAAGTTGTGTATGTTAATGAAAGCAAATCCAGTAGTAGGTTGAGTGGAGCCATTATTACTGCAGCTAATGACAGCTTGTTGTAGTGATGAATCACTGATAAGAGTCAGCGAGTAGGTAGTATTGATTATACAGAATGATACATTATCAATGATATGAGTAATGTTAGAAGACAACACTACAATTGTATCTTCAGTTAAAGGACGGCTTTCACATAAAAACTTCTCTAAATTGCTACTGCTAGTGATGTTGATTTGGTAAGTTGTTGCAGTTGATAAAACGATCAGCAAAGAATAAAAGACTTGTGTCAAAAAACTCATGCTCTCTTCAATAGAATTAGCAATGCTATAAAGTAAAAAGTATATATGTTTATATAGTGAAGGCATGCTTGCAAATGACACTTATAACTTTCAGTTCAATTTCATGTATATTGATCAAAACATTCATTAGTGTACAAGTGTAATAAGCATAACTTTCACTGTTTGTACTTAGTCAGTTTTAATTTCACTATTCTAAGAGAACACATAACTGATCAAAATGTCACAACTGTTTATTTAAGTCTACTTCTTGTACATTGTGTAATAATAACTGTTACAATAAAAACTAACAACTATATATATACTACATCAAATATAGTGTAATTGAAACACACGGTACTTTAAAGCAAGTAACTATCAACTCAAAAGTGGTTCCCTAAAGTCAGAGAATGATTCATAAAAACTTCCATTTCTTGAACACCTTTTTACTCGATGATTAAACCACTTGTTGAAAGGAACAAAAAGGTCAGCAAGTTTTTTTCGTATCCAAAGAATATGGATAAAAAGAATTCCCATAAACATGAGCAAAAATATCAAGTTAATTATGAAAATCAAAATTATTAATTGTTTGGACTCATCATATTGCAATAAATACCAAACGGTAAGAGATCTAAGGAGGATGATCAATAAAAGAAAAAGATTTAAAAAATTAAGCCAAGCTGCTTTAAGTGGAGCAAAATAAACTTTAAGAACACCGTAAGAGATCAAGACTGCCATTAAAATGTAAAGAAAGAGGAAGTGATGCCAGTCTCTTAGTTGATCATACAGAATGTACACAAACAATACCAGCAGTACCTGTGCTGTAAAACAGAACTCCCTGTTTGGTTTATAAGGAGCATGAATAGCCTCATATACAGGACGAAGGTATTCTCTAAGCATGTTGATCTTCAATAGTAGCCTACCACATAAAAGTACAATCATGTATGCACACAGCAGAGGACCCACCATGACTGATGTAATGATGACTAGTATTAAATGACCACCCTTACCATACTCAATGGTAGCATCATATTCCCAGACTAGTAATGGTGTTTCTGTTGTGTTTGTATGTATCTCAACTGATGAGAATGTAATAAGCACTGACGTTAATAAACTGGAGAAGGAGAGATGTACAATTGTGACCAGTACTTGAACTGATGAGTGAGATAATCTATTGGACAGCTTTACAGAATATCGACTAGCAATAATG
>NW_003546646.1:0-8184 GCF_000090795.2 Amphimedon queenslandica | reverse complement strand
GTTTCTGTTGTGTTTGTATGTATCTCAACTGATGAGAATGTAATAAGCACTGACGTTAATAAACTGGAGAAGGAGAGATGTACAATTGTGACCAGTACTTGAACTGATGAGTGAGATAATCTATTGGACAGCTTTACAGAATATCGACTAGCAATAATGAGGCCAATTACTATAAATAGGAGATAAAATGGAAAGCCCAAACCAATTCCAGACTTCATTAGCTCTGACATCCCATCGTAGAAACACAGTGGATAGTAGAAGCTTAGGTTGAACAGAGCAACTATACTCTTGCTTAACAGAATAAAGTTAAAAAGATAGCTATGATGCAGCTCTGGATTTTCAACAACAGCCAATATTTGAGCATAGAATATAAAACTATTGATAGTACCACTGGTTAGTGTTAGCTTGAGAGCATACAGCAAATAAACTAGCAGAGGACCAGAAACTGCATATACTATCAGTGTTAATAGCCACCAGTTACTGCACTGCTTACATTCAGGTGAGCCAAACACTGCACTGTAGCCAGTGATACACTGTGAACACAAAGGCCCTTCTCTATTGTCAATGCAGATATTAATCCTGTCACTAATATTGCTGGAGTTAGCTAATGTTATTTCACTCTCATTAACAACAAAAGTTGTATACTTAGGATTAAAACTGCAGTAGATGTAACATGATGATGAAACACCAAAATAAGAGCTGTTAGTACCATTACTAATTAGACCAATCCAAACTGTTATGAAATTTGATGGCTTAGAAATGCTTATTACTGGAAAAGAATTTTGATTTAAGTGTAATGTAATCTTGCAAAAAGGGATATAATCAAGGTTATTTAAAATAGGCGAGCACTTGCATATTCCCATGTCAGTATCAAATTGAAAACCGATAGGACAGTCCTCTTCTAAGTCAACAGGTAACTTTAATTGTTGTGGAAATTCAACAGTATATTGCTGCCTCCCAGTGATGACAAGATATTTGTTTCCTAAGCTATTATCATCATCCTTTCTTTTAAAAAATGTTACAGGAACTATAGAGCACTTCTTTTGTGATATAATAACATTTTTTGAACTGGATACAAACCATGAGAAGATTGGAACAAAAAATTTTCTTGTCTTTTTAAAGGAAATTTTTCTCCTTTGAAAAAGTCTCACAGACACTTCAGAAGAAGCCTTTTGTCCAATATCATCTAAGGCAGTAATTGAAATGTGCAGTGTCTGACCAGGATATATCGTTATTCTTTCAGTGAATAGAAGGCATTTACCTTTATCACACATACAAAGTTTTGTTGAGAAAGTAGATAGACCATTATCCAAAGTGCCATTTGAAATTTCCCTCAAATAGCTAGCTGCTGCTGAGACATTGTAAAAGTTGCCATTAATGTAGCAGTTGTGTATATTTGTACTAATAATGGCATTTCCTGATTCAGTAGCTATGTTATTATTAAAATACATCGTGATGTCATTATTGAAGTCTTCAGCTTGTATCATGCATAAGCATTCTTTCTTGTTCTTGTATAAGCACTTATAATCATAGCCGTAAATTGCCCCACCAATTGTTACAGCTTTATTGTTAATAAATTTTGCTTTAAGGCCATCAGCAAGATACATGACACTTGATCCTTGTAGCACAAAAACTGAGCCAAATTCTCCAATATTTCCTTCAAAATTTAAATTATTACCATCCAATACTACATCAGCATTTGTGATATTAAATACTGATCCAACATTATTAGAAAAAATGCCCGATTTTTCTAAAAAAATTTTATTAATGTTAGACACCATAAACACACCAGAATTTGTTATGACAGGAAAAATGGAATATCGGTATTCCTGGCTACCAGTTCCAAGGTATTGATATTGTACATTAAACGATGCATGGGCATTTCTCAGTACAATTTGAATCCGTTTATTTGTTGATTCTCTGTTGTAAGTCTCAGCATAAATGCATGATGACCCAATTGCAGTATTATATAGGAAATAAACATCAGTGAATGTAAAATTAGTTAATTTGCTATTATTGGGTGGATTATGAGAGCCAAGAAACACAATCGTATTGATTCCAATATTGAGGTAGCCATTCCAACCATGCTTCTCAAAAGTGCATTTTTTAACCAAAAGAAGTTCCATATTTGATTTATTTATAAAATTATAATTTGTTTGACTGAAGTATTCAAAAAAGGACAATGAAGCACCAGGACAATAATCTAAAATAAAATTTTCTGTGAAAATACTTCGTGAAATTTCAGTGTGAATGCTTGCTTCAGTATCATAATGAAGGATAAGTATTGCACCTGCAACCGAATAACCAAAATTATTAGAAAAAACTGAGTTTTTAATAACAACATTAGCAGAATAATTTTGCTGAGTATAAAGAACTGTTATACCAGCAGCGTTGATTACCGGAGCATGCTTTTTAATTTCCTGAAATTCAGAAAGACACTTGGCATTTTTTGAATATATTTCAAAATTACCAGAAATGTCTGCATTATTGATGGTAACATGAACAGATGGCATTTTTGTGGTACCAGTACCATCAGAAAAGAGAAAGAGCATACCACTACCGAAATTGCCACCATGATCATGCCTTGCAGATAATGTTGAAATAAAAACACTATCAATCGACACATTAGATGGATTGATTACTAGCAAAGCAAAGCCATAATAACTGGTAATATTAATATTTTCAAAGAGAAGATTATTCACGTGTGAAAACAGCAAAACAGCCAAATGATGCCATGTAAAATAAAAATTTGTGGAGTTGATAAAATTTATTACTGAACCTCTCAGATACCCACCACAACCACTCCATACTAACCTGTGCAGAGTCAAGTTGTGTATGTTAATGAAAGCGAATCCAGTAGTGGGTTGAGTGGAGCCATTATTACTGCAGTTAATGACAGCTTGTTGTAGTGATGAATCACTGATAAGAGTCAGTGAGTAGGTAGCATTGATTATACAGAATGATACATTATCAATGATATGAGTAATGTTAGTAGACAACACTACAATTGTATCTTCAGTCAAAGGATGGCTGTCACATAAGAATATTTCCAACTGATCATCATTAGTAACAAGTAACTGATAGCTTATAGTAGATGAAAGCAAGAACAGTAGAAAGCAAGAAAAAAGTAAAACATGCATTGTTGTTGTAGATAACTAAAGAAAAAGTGACCGCCAGTTATATAGACAAGAATAACCTGACAAATCACTTATTCAAAATTTAGTCTTGAATAACATTCTATAACAAAACAAACTGCCTAAAAACAACTGTGCCATTGAAATAACAGAAATGAATAAACATACTAAGCATAGCACCAAGAGTATCTTTCACGCACTCTTCCTTAGTGCCAGTTGTTTTGATACAATTTTATAGCTGATTTATAATCTGAAATACATAGCTATTCATGTCTTTCCTGTGAATGACGTTTCTAATTTATAATGATATTCATTGGGATACCGTAAATGGAAAATTTTTCAGGCCACCATTGTGGAGGCATACTATCACTTGCTACAATGGACCGACAGGCTAAAAACTGTCAATTCTACTTCTCCTCATCACTCCAGTGACTCCAAACAGTTGCAGACCTATGAAAAGAATGCTAAAGGTTGCAGTTTTTCACTTTTTAAGGTTATAACTGCTTGCTCTTCTTACAAAATGGCAGAAAGTGTATCGAGCTCCATTGAAAACAGTGCAGCAATACCTCCACAATGGCGGCTTGAAAAATTTTCCATTTACAGTATCCCAATGAATATCATTATAAATCAGAAACATCATTCACAGGAAAGATATGAATACCAAATGTCCACTAGCTACTGAGCAATGGTTTACCAGTACAATAATAAGAACATTATGTACCATTTTTATTTAGTAATAGTACTTTTACTTTCAGTATTTACTTTACTAATAAGGTATATATACGAAGATAATTTTAATATTTTCTTAATTTTTTGTGATTGATAATTGCGGCACTTTAGCAACCATAATAATGTTAACGAGTGCTTGGCAGTTGCCAGTTTGATAATAATTATTAATTGGCAATTTGGTAAAAACAATGCAATGGCCACATATTGCAATGTCATAGAGTATAATTGGCCAACCATAATATCATTATAATCAGTTTAATTCTTTTGGTTTGCCATAATTATTGCCATTTACCTTTATAACTATGATTTAACACTACAGCCTCCTTCAGATTATATCAACTATCACTGGCTTGAAGAATAATTCTAAACTAGAACCATTAAAATTAGCTATCAAATAATAATTTGAATGTACTTTTGTTTATGGATGTTGACTTCAGTGGCCACACAATGGCACACATCCGGGTGGCTAAATGAGGGGCGTGGCATTTAATAATAATAAACTAATTCGTTTTTTATTAAGCACAGCAAAAAATTACGCGGCTAAGCAAAAAAAATAATATAATACCACAATAATTATTCAAAATGTTTTTTTTAGCAAGATGGCCAATCTATTTTAGACCATTTTACACTATCAACAGAAGACTTCTTTAATACATCAGCAAGTGGTGGCTCACATTTCTTGTGACAGTTATCATTTGGTTTGGTCATTTCAATATCTGCACAAAGAAATATAAAAATTATAATATAATAATAATAAATTTTAATTACTTTGTGGTATCTTCTGAGGCTCAAAATCACGATAGTCAAGTATTGTTGGTCCCAGAGACGAAAGTCCAAAGAACCTAACAGGAGTCTTGAGCTCATCCTTTGCATTCCAGTAGCCATAGCATGGTTTTGAAGGATCACTAGTACCTGGGAACCACCATACATCAACAGGAATATCCTATAAAATCCAGCAATAATATTAATTGCACAAATTAAGCATAACTAAACTAACTAACTTCAATTTTAGAAGATGTACATGTATATGCAATATAAAATTGGAGAATTTTCTTTTGACAAAATACCAACTACTATTTACAGTACCGGTATTGCTATTATTAATTTTGTTGAATTTTAATTTTAATCGAAACCAGCTCAAACTTTTAGATAATTAGTGTAATAAAAAGTTTGGGTGACTTCGGAGCTATTTTTTGGGAAAAAACCATGCTTCTTTTTCCAAAAATTCGCTTGTTTTTTAAATGCTCATAACTCGAAAATTATTTGTTGGAATCAGCTTAAAGCATAAGGACATTAATATGTATCAGAAAATGTAATAAAAATTTGGTGTGATTTCAGAGCGATTTTTTGAAAAATACCATGGGCTATAGCCTTGTCTATTTTTTAAAATTGGCTCAATTTTTAAAATGGTCATAACACAAAAACTATTTGTCGGAATCAGCTCAAACGTTCTACATAGCATAAGGACATCAATATGTATCAGAAAATGTAATAAAAATTTGGTGCAATTTCGGAGCCATTTTTTGAAAAATACCATGGGCTATAGCCTTGGGTATTTTTTAGATTTTTGGCATCTTCTTAAAATGGCCGTAACTCAAAAAATTGAAGTTGGAATCAGCTCAAACTTTCTGCACAGCATAAGGACATCAATATGTATCAGAAAATGTAATAAAAATTTGGGGTGATTTCAGAGCCATTTTTTGGAAAAAACCATGCATGGGCTTATTATAGTCTTGGATATTTTTCAGAATTTTGGCATTTTCTTAAAATGGCCGTAGCTTGAAAAATAGAAGTCGGAATCAGCTCAAACTTTCTACACAGCAAGAGGACATCAATATGTATCAGAAAATGTAATAAAAATTTGGGGTGATTTCGGAGCTGTTTTTTAGAAAAAACCATGGGCTATAGTCTTGGGTATTTTTCAGAATTTTGGCATTTTAAAAAAATGCTTATAACTCAAAAAATATTTGTCGGAATCAGCTCAAACTTTCTACATAGCATAAGGACATCAATATGTATCAGAAAATGTAATAAAAATTTGGGGTGATTTCAGAGCCGTTTTTTAGAAAAAACCATGGGCTATAGTCTTGGGTATTTTTCAGAATTTTGGCATTTTAAAAAAATGCTTATAACTCAAAAAATATTTGTCGGAATCAGCTCAAACTTTCTACATAGCATAAGGACATCAATATGCATCAGAAAATGTAATAAAAATTTGGTGTGATTTTGGGGCCATTTTTTGAAAATACCATGGGCTATAGCCTTGGCTATTTTTCAAAAATTGGCTCAATCTTTAAAAATGCTCATAACTCAAAAAATATTTGTCGGAATCAGCTCAAATTTTCTACATAGCACAACGACATCAATATGCATCAGAAAAAGTAATAAAAATTTGGTGTGATTTTGGGGCCATTTTTTGAAAAATACCATGGGCTATAGCCTTGGCTATTTTTCAAAAATTGGCTCAATCTTTAAAAATGCTTATAACTCAAAAAATATTCATCGGAATCAGCTCAAACTTTCTACATAGCATAAGGACATCAATATGCATCAGAAAATGTAATAAAAATTTGGTGTGATTCTGGGGCCATTTTTTGAAAATACCATGGGCTATAGCCTTGGCTATTTTTCAAAAATTGGCTCAATCTTTAAAAATGCTCATAACTCAAAAAATATTTGTCGGAATCAGCTCAAATTTTCTACATAGCACAACGACATCAATATGCATCAGAAAAAGTAATAAAAATTTGGTGTGATTTTGGGGCCATTTTTTGAAAAATACCATGGGCTATAGCCTTGGCTATTTTTCAAAAATTGGCTCAATCTTTAAAAATGCTTATAACTCAAAAAATATTTATCGGAATCAGCTCAAACTTTCTACATAGCATAAGGACATCAATATGCATCAGAAAATGTAATAAAAATTTGGTGTGATTCTGGGGCCATTCTTTGAAAAATACCATGGGCTATAGCCTTGGCTATTTTTCAAAAATTGGCTCGATCTTTAAAGATGCTTATAACTCAAAAAATATTTGTCGGAATCAACTCAAGCTTTCTACATAGCATACATTCTTCATTTGACTGGCTAGATTATGCTCACATTTATGACGTCTGTTCCATTGTATTGCTCTGCTTTCATCCAATCTGGTGGAACTGCAGCCAACCCCTATACAATACAAATGATGAATCTGCCAACAAGGTACATTAGACATACCGCTTCAAAAAGACAGCAGTCATAATCTTCCCATTTTCCCGAACTAGCTGTAAAATTGACAAAGAACATGTCCTCGGCAGTAGCAAAAAATGAACAGGAGTAATCATTATGATCAGATGATCCATCATCAAACAATGGGAGGCACCAGTCTATATAGTCTGCACGAAATGTCTAAAAACAAAAAGAATTTATAAGTACATCGGCACATGTACATGTACATGTAATTCTACGTTATAAAAGCCATCAGTACATACTATTAGAATAAAGGTATTATAATTTACACTTGTCAATCTATCCTAATTACCGTATATGTCACATATTTCGCAGGTGTAAAATTTCGCGATTTGGCTGCAATTTTAATGTAATTACCACACCTACTATACAATCAGCACGCTATTTTGCAGATTTTAATTTCGCAAATTTTTCCAAAACGCAAAAATTGCAAAATTTAATCCCTGCGAAATATATGTCGTACACGGTATTATTAATAAATGATAATCTATTTTTAGTTTGTAGTATTCTTATTCACACATGTAGCTATGGCTAGTGATATAGTTGTGAAGCATACACAGTGTGTGCTTTTGTTTTGTTCTGTTTGTTATTATTCTTAGTTACTCTCTTTGATGACTCCTCTGCTCGAGTGTATTCTCTTTCCCTCTCTCTTTCTCTCTTTTTCCTCGTTGCTTAACTTGAGTTTCAATCATATTGTTAATTACAGTCTGCGCCTACCTCTGTTAGTCCCAATATCTTAACACATACCATATAGTCCCAATATCTTAACACATACCGTATATTTCCCGGGGAAAATATTTCACGAAAATCACCTTTCAATCTATTCACAAGGAAAATTTTTTTGCGTTTTTCTTCTACTGACCATTATTAGTATGGTAAAAAACAATTTTTATCAATAAAAATTTTCACGAATTTTTTAAAACCGTGAAATTAGCGAAATTAAATCCCCTTGAAATATGCCCCCTATACGGTATATGTATGCATGTAGTATCTCTGAAGCCATCTTTAAGGTGGATATTAATTGTGACACGTAATTTTAGCATTTTTAGAGAGCGTACTTTAAATTACTAATGCAACCAGCTGCCAGCTGCTGAT
>NW_003546645.1:72084-92741 GCF_000090795.2 Amphimedon queenslandica | reverse complement strand
CAATAAGAAACATAGTTTCAGAATGTGACAAATAACAGTCCAAGATCTCAACTTGAACAATGATAGAATAAAGGATAAGAAGTTGATATACAGGAGCTTGAACTACAGACACAATTTGATGAACCTGAGTCTTTTTATCCTTGTCTGTTGGGAGTTCGGTGATGAATAGATGATGATCACACCATAAGTTACTTGCAGATGCTCCTGTACCTCTCCCAATAAATCTGTAACTGCCCACAACAATGAGAAAGATATCTGACTACTTCTAAACTTTTAATTTACAATATCTTTAGTTTTATTAATAATTATAATACCTGTGATGTGCTGTATTTGAGATAATCATATTCATAGTTGGTATACACAATATAAATAAACACTTAACAAACAATTAGCAGCTACTTCACACGTGACCACCAAACCTGCACTTATGATAACAGTAAAAAGTCAGTGTGGCCCTACTATAGTTCATTTTGGAGGAATTTCTTTGGAATTTATAGAAATTCTATAACTACTTGTAGTATACTTCCGGATATTTTTGGGTTTTTTGACTAATTAATTGATCTTTTTTATTAATAACTTTTAATAGTTATTATAATTATTAATAACTTTTGATTAATTAACTACTATTAATAAAATTAATTAATAACATGGCTAATTCTTTCTCCGAGTGGCTTTCTTCAATTGATTTTTTGATTTCTATGTGGTTTTTTTCATTAGTTTGAGTTTGGATTTAGCAAGTAATATAAGCCCATGCAGTAGTATCTAATGATGCCCAAGATGAGATGGCCGGAACCGGTAGCATCCCCAGCGAGTACAGTATGTTATGGGCAGTGGCGTATCTAGACTCTGGATGATGGTAGGGCAAAGATGGCGCGCGAAGCGCGCCGAAAAAATTTGCGGTTAATTAATATTCACAATGGGCGTGTCTTTAATTAAAGTACGTCTACGCCCACAATAATGATGATGAAGTCGACTAGCTCGGACTAGCTCGGCTTGCTCTTTTCTTCTCTAAAGTTCTCTTTTGAGTGTTTTCTTTATTTATTGTGTTCTCTGGCCTTGATCAAGATTGGAGATATCTTAAAATTTTAACTACAGTAAATTAGAAGGCAATATTAATTTTGATTCAGTAGCAGTTGGTAGGGCAAATGCCCTACCATGCCCTACCTTGGATACGCCACTGGTTATGGGTTCATTTAGAACAGAGTTATAAATGGTTTCATGACAGATTTGAGAAGTTGCTTTGTAAAATTTGTTAAAATGAATAAATTTTAGATTATTATAGCCTTTAATGCACTAGAAATTCCACAAAATCCTTTCAAAAATTTTAGGAATTCTCGGGAATTTTGAAATTTTTAGAAAATTTCGAATTTTTGAAATTTCCAAAAAATTCCCATAATTGGGAATTCCGTACAACTTTTCCACCCGTTGCTGACCCCTCGGCCTTGAGTAACTGGTGTACTTTCCAACCGACATACATCGACAGCTGGTAGAAGGAGTTTGATACGAATGGAACGAGGTAGTAATGCTATCATACTAACTGGTACACTGTGATCAGGTTGGAACATATGGCCAATAACGAACATGAGGCACTGGAGCTCAAGTGGGACTGGGTGTGGCAGACTGGCAGTACTCCTGGTTTGAGTTCCATAGTCCACCTGGTCAAAGCTTCTTCTCTCACTTCTTCCGGGTGCGGGGAGCTAGGGTATCCATTCCCATCATAGTCAGCTTCCAAAAAGAACTCATTATATAAAAGAGGATCCATAAAGTTTTGAATGCAAAACGAGTATTTCTCCTTAACAAACTCTTCTTCATCAAAATCTTCATCGTAGAGCAAGCGAGAGCAAGGCGCGGAACATGGCCATTTTAAATTTATATTAAGTGTGCGTGGGCGAAAAGCTCCTTTCAGCTCCACCTTCTATTACCTATGTTTGACATAGAGATCTGAAATTTAAAAAAGTCATAAGTGAATGCAAAACCAATTAGATCTAATGTACTTTTGACTTTGAGTAGAATTGCACAGACGTATTTATGGTTCAAAATACTGTTAGCACATGTGAGTCAACAAGGAAGCATGCAGCCTACATGCATGGCTATAGCTTTAGAGTTAAGTGTGTAAAATATAAAATGTGTTACTAAAATTTTTACTGTAATGCACATCAGAAATTGATTGC
The DNA here is from genome assembly GCF_000090795.2 of Amphimedon queenslandica. Classification (NCBI taxonomy): domain Eukaryota; kingdom Metazoa; phylum Porifera; class Demospongiae; order Haplosclerida; family Niphatidae; genus Amphimedon; species Amphimedon queenslandica. The sequence goes on along the minus strand of NW_003546645.1, from coordinate 90,570 downwards.
AATAACGAATGAATCAGTTATGAAGCTTATTAATATCACTCTCTCTGACCACGCTAATAGCAGTACGACATGCAGGCTCTATAATTGCTACAGTATAGTTGATGATATACTACTATTATACTGATAAAAGAGCTGCTATCTTCAGAACAAGACTCTCTTCTGACTTCTTGTGAAGAAATCAGGCAGAGGAAACACAACAGTTCAGGTGTCTATCTAATAAAGTCATCATGCATTATCCATTTCATGTGTACTGCAATATTAGGAAGGATACCTAAATTTCATGCATGCAGTCTTATGTTATCTCAAGGTTTCACAAAGACTGTGGTACTAGTGATTATATTAAATTCAGATGTGCTGTAATCAAAACACCAGTAAAGAAGATGAAACACAATTGGACTGTCATATAGAGTATAGCTTTTTGTCATTAATATACTTTGTTCTACCTGTTTTATTTCTTAATTTAAATATCTTAATTTTACTCCTAGGCTAAACATTTCTATGTGTTAGTCCCTCAAAAATTCTCTTGTCTTTGTTTTCTTTTTTACAACTCTTGTCCTTGAATTTGCTTTGTTTTGAAAAGATAAATTATTGTTATTATTATTATTACTATTGTTTAGTATACATGAAATTTTAATCAAAAGCAATAATATTCTAGAGTTGTACTTTCTATCATATAATTGTTAAATGTGGCATGTATTATTAGTTTTGTGAACTATGGGCAGTACTATAGATCTATATGTACTCATGTAAATAATAGTTAAAGTGTTAATAAGACCACTTCAATTTGATTCATATTTTCCCGATACCAGCCCATGCACTCATGTCATTGTTCATACATGCATGAATAACAGAGCAAAGAATTAAGTCAAAATAACAAAAAGTGACTATAACTGAAAAAGCCCTCCTCTGAATGTAGTCTTTCCACAATAGCAAGCTAAAAAAGGTATTTCAATAACAAACAACATAGTGAAGGCATGATAAGTGCAAATGCTTTCATAACTTGTAGTTAGTTCCACAGGCTATATAAAGGAGTCAAAGTAACTAATAAAGTGTGAAATTAAGTTTATTTTAAGTGTCAAGTAATGGAACCTGTCTATGATTATCCTACAGTGCCACAACCAAAAGTGCAAGCAAGTGAGCAAGCACCAGAATATATGGAGATAATTCCTGAGCCATCAACATCTGTCAAAGTAAAGCCATCACAGAAACATGAAGTGGCACAACATGATATGAAACGGGCCCCGTTCATTGCTCTAATGGTTATACAATGTGCAACAGTGCTACTACTGTTGACAGTTCTCTTGCTTATTGCTACACATTATACAATGAACAAGAACAATTCTGGTAATGATGCAGAAATTTATGTTGCTCAACAACTAAATACACATTTTGCTCAAAACGGAAACTCTAAAGATTTAATTCGAAAAATGAGAGAAAAAACAAAAAAGGTCAGAAATGTATCTGATTCAGAATTTCTCTCTAGCCTCAATAGTACCAGTACTTCTACTGCTGATGCAATGAAAGATGTACTAGCAATAGTAAAGGAACTCCTACTGATATACAATCAATCATCCGGCCCTAATGTTTCATGCCAAGATATAAAGAATAAGCAACCCAATAGTCCAACAGGATATTATATTATCAATGGAACACAAATCTACTGTCACATGGGACAACTGTGTGGCTCAGATACATGGGCAAGGCTAGCATATCTGGAAATGTCTGACCCAATGGAGAATTGCCCTTCTGGGTTTAGACTGTACCAGTCAGGAGCAGTCAGAGCCTGTGGCAGACCAGTAACAAATTATGGTAGCTGTGCTTCAGTTAAGTTTCCATCTAATGGTATATTGTATTCTCAAATATGTGGTAGAGTAGTGGGATATCAGTATGCAGCAACAGATGGACTGAGATCATTAGAAACAAGTCCTAACCAGTATAACATAAACAATTCCTATGTTGATGGTGTCAGTATCACTCGGGGATCATCTCGTCAACATGTATGGACTTTTGCATCTGGATCCTCTGACACTGATACACAATATAAAGATGTATGTCCTTGCAGTGGCTCCTTCCCTCTTCAAACATTCATTGGTAGTCATTACTTTTGTGAATCGGGTAATCATAGAAGTTCTGAAGGTGTTAGATCTACTCTCCACACAGCTGATCCACTCTGGGATGGTAAAGGTTGTGGGTCTATTGAATATCAATGCTGCTCGGCTCCTGGCCTTCCATGGTTTCACAGAAACTATGGTAACAGCACAACTACTGATTATATTGAGCTGAGGGTGTGCTGTAATCAGAAAACTAGTAATGAAGACGTTCCTATTAAATATTATGAAATATATGTCAAGTAAAGTAGGATAACATTGTACACACTTGTCTGTTGGCATAGCATTTTAGACTGTAATATTGTTTCTTCTAAACTTTTAGTCAAAGCACACTTTGGACAAAAGGCAAAGAATGTACATTTCTCAGTAGTGAAAAACATGTTGATTTTTTTATCTTTATTTTTAATCTTCAATTTTTTGCATAAAAACAAAATTTTAGTAAAAAGAAAAACCATGGCAAGAAACAAATGTTGTTCAGCTCCTGGTAAATAGATCTATGTCCTATGGTTTTACAGAGACTGCATGTATGGTAACAGTGACACTACTGATTATATTGCATTTAGATATACGGTAATCATAAAACCAGTAATGAAGATGAAACACTATGGGATATTATATTATTGTACATAGTCAGTAGTGTAGTTTCAGTATTATTAGACTTTAATCGTTTTCATAGAATTTAACAGTTATACTTTGGAGATGTACTTTCTATTATTGCAATTGCTGAATATGCCATATGGTTTTGTGAACCATGGGTATAGTATAGATCTAGATCTATATATATATATGCACCGTGTAAATATACCTAGATTGATAAATCAATTTGCATAGTTTCCTGATACCAGCCCATGCACTGATGTAGTCTAGCATAGCCAGACCCACCCCGTGCCTTCGGGAGGTATGGAGGGCGAGTCTGGTTATGCAAGACTGACTATAGCACTGAAGTCATTGTTTATGTATAACAGAGAAAATAATAAAGTCAAAATAACAAAGAAGTGACTATAACTGCAAAAGCCATACTCTACATATAGTCTTTCTTTAATACAATAACACGCTAAAAAAGGCAAGTTGGTAACAAACAATATACCCTGAACTGAGTGATAATAAGTGCAAATGCTTTACATAACTTGTAGTCAGTTTCATAGGCTATATAAAGGAGTCAATGTAACTAATAAAGCATGCAATTAAGTTTATTCTAAGCATGTCAAGTAATGGAACCTGTCTATGATTATCCTACAGTGCCTCAACCAAGAGTACAAGCAAGTGAGCAAGCACCAGAATATATGGAGATAGCTCCTGAGCCATCAACATCTGGCAAGGTATCAAAGAAATGTGAAGAGTTGCAAAATAATATAAAATGGGCCCCATTCATTGTTCTAATTGTCATACAATGTGCAACAGTGCTACTACTGTTGACAGTTCTTTTGCTTATTGCTACAAAATATACAATCAACAAGAATAGTTCCAGTAATGATGCAGAAATTTATGTCGCTCAACAACTAAATGCCCATTTTGCTCAAAACAGAAGCTCTAAAAATCTAATTCAAAAAATGAGAGAAAATACAAAAAAGGTCAGGAATATATCTGATTCAGAATTTCTCTCTAGCCTCAATAGTACGAGTACTTCTACTGCTGATACAATCAATAATGTACTAGCAATAGTAAAGGAACTCCTACTGATATACAATCAATCATCCGGCCCTAATATTTCTTGCCAAGATATAAAGAATATGCAACCCAATAATCCATCAGGCTATTATATTATCAATGGAACAGAAATCTACTGTCACATGGGACAATTGTGTGGCTCAGATACATGGGCAAGACTAGCATACCTCAATATGAATGACTCAATGGAGAAATGCCCTTCTGGGTTTAAACTGTGGCAGTCAGGAGCAGTCAGAGCCTGTGGCAGACCAGTAACAGATGATGGTAGCTGTGTTTCAGTTAAGTTTTCATCTAATGGTATTAGGTATTCACAAATATGTGGTAGAGTAGTGGGGTATCAATATGCAACAACAGATGGACTGAGATCATTAGAAGTAAGTCCTAACCGGTATAACATAAACAATTCCTATGTTGATGGTGTCAGTATCACTCGGGGATCATCTCGTCAACATGTATGGACCTTTGCATCTGGATCCTCTGACACTGAATTTGACAGAGAATCTAGAGATACATGTCTTTGCAGTGGCTCCTTCCCTCTTCAAACATTCATTGGTAGTCATTATTTTTGTGAATCAGGTAATCATAGAAGTTCTGAAGATGTTAGATCTAGTCTCCACACATCTGATCCACTCTGGGATGGTAAAGGTTGTGGGTCTAACGAAGGTCAATGCTGTTCGGCTTCTGGTCTTCCATGGTTTCACAGAGACTATGGTAACAGCACCACTACTGATTATATTGAGCTGAGAGTGTGCTGTAATCAAGGAACTAGAAATGAAGATGTTCCTGTTGAATTTTATGAAATATATGTTAAGTAGTAATAATCTTGTACACGTTTGTCTGTAGGTTTAGCATATGATTTTAGACTGTATTATTGTTTTCATAGACTTTTAGTTAAAAGAAATTACAATTTGGAAAAACTGTAGTACTGGGACTTTTGTCTGATTTCTGAGTCTGTAGTTATAGTATTTTAGACTGTAATTGTTTTATAAACTTTTTTGGTTTTCCATCATGTGGTTTCATAGAATCTATCACCACAACAAATTATTTCAATCTAAAATGTTGTAAAAGTATTTTGATTGCCATGAGACAGCATGCCGTAAATCAGTTATCATGCAGGGCAGAACTACATAACATCATGCAAATGTCTTATTATAAACTATGATGGCACAATTAACATCATTACAATAAGAAATGCATAACCACAAAAGCCATACTATCTACTGTGAGACTTTACTATTAAATGTGTAAAGTATAACTACAATTGTTACAATAACAAACAAAATGTGATAATAAGTGCGAAAGCTTTACTTTATTGTAAGTTTTACTGCTTTAAGTGATAAAAACAACATTGTTTGTAAAAAGCATGACAGTGAGATGGGAAAATAAATGGGTTTGGTCATAATCACAGTAATTCTTTAAGTGCTGTATATAAAGGACAGAACCATCTTCAGCTACGTACAATTCATAGTCTGTTGCTGACAATGAATAATATAAATTATGAAGCTCAAGGCCCCCCAGATGTTTCTAGGCCACATTCAAATGAGGATAATCACTATTATGATTTGTTGGATCACAGTCAACGATCTGCTACAAAAGAGGCAAATCTACAAGTCAAATATCAACAGAAACCAATCCCAATCATATTGGTAATAGCACTACTGTGCCTCATAGCAGCAACAGTAGTTGCTTTGCTAGGCATGAAAGGATACTCACTATATACAAGCAAAAGCAGTTTAAAGTTCGCCCAAACGATGGAGACCGTAACACAAAATCTCTCACAAATGCTAAGTCACTATGAATCAAGAGGCAGTAATAACAGTGCAACATGTCGGCAAGTTCTCGGAATATCAAAGAAATCAATTAAGAAGCTGATTAACATCACTAACACACTCTCTGAACATGCTAATAGTAGTGCCTCTATTGCTACAATAGTTGATGATATACTGCTGGTGGTAAAAGAGCTGCTGGATGTAGAATACAAATCTTATCCTCCTACTTCATGCAAAGAAGCTAAGGAGAGGAATCCCAGGAGTCAATCAGGTGAATATTTGCTAAGGTCAGCTAATGGTATAAGCGCTATCAGAGCTTATTGCTATATGGAGGAGCTATGTGGTTCTGGAGGAGGATGGACAAGAATAGCATACCTGAATATGACTGATCCTACACAGAGCTGTCCTTCTGGGTTTAGACTGTACCAGTCAGGAGGAGTTAGGACTTGTGGTAGGCCAGAAAGTAAAAATGGTACCTGCGTGTCGATTGAATTCCCATCTAATGGTATTAGGTATTCTCAAATATGTGGTAGAGTAGTGGGGTATCAGTTTGCAACAACAAATGGTTTTAATATAAAATATAACACCTCTACTTATGTTGACGGTGTCAGTATTACTAGAGGGTCTTCTTATCAACATGTATGGAGTTTTGCAGCTGGATTATTAGGCTATTATCGGGAACAAAAATTGAGGAGTATTTGCCCTTGCAGCAATGGGAGTATCAACGAAATCCCTTCATTTGTTGGAAGTCATTATTTTTGTGAATCAGGGAGAAATATCAAAGTAAATACTTCCTCTGATGATAGGCTCTACACATCTGATCCACTCTGGGATGGTCAAGGTTGTGGGCCTAATGAAGTTCTTTGTTGTTCAGCTCCTGGTATCCCATGGTTTCACAGAGACTATGATAACAATACCACTACTGATTATATTGAGCTGAGGGTGTGTTGTAATCAAGGAACTGGTAATGAAGATGTTCCAGTTGAATTATATGAGATGTATGTTAAGTAGACACTATAATTATTGTTAGAGACAGAACTTTGATAAAATTTTGTGTGTAATTTTAACTTTTAACTTCAATATTTTTGACATTGTTTGCTGTAGTAGATTAGTTAGAAATAGAATTTTAAATATTAATTGTTTTAAATCTAAAAACACCATACATTAACATAGACTAGATCACAGTAGAGCAAAACAAACATGCAAATATCACAGTCTAACATAATTTAGATCTATATGCATGGGTGGCTGCAGGTAAGGCAATACTTAACTTATTAAAACAAGCAAAAAGCAATATCTGCCCAAATGGAAATTTAATTGCCCACCCATAAATTAAACAAGTTATCGCTAACACGCCTGTTGCCCAACTATTATCTGCTAATTAAATTTTACATTTTACTAATGAATTAGAACAGCCATGGCTAGTAATCAATAAACAATCTAAATAGGTAGTTTGAAATTTTTAAGAACATATAGGACAAAGTTCGAACTGAGTATACTGAACCAACTCTGATCAAAACAGGATTTTTATAAACTTCCTGATGCTCTCATGTATTGTCCAAAATTGAATAAAAGTTGCTCCAAAATTTTATCAAAATACTTGCTACTAGACATAAAGGAGGCTAATTCATAAAGGAGCCCAATTATATTTTTTACTACCACTCTATGTCCAACTACTTCATATTTTGTAGGCGAGGTTATAATAATGGTAGACAAGTTGTGAGTACTAAAATAATTGCTCTGCAAGTTGCCAAAGTAAGCTGAAGCCATAATATTGATACGCAGATATTCTAAATTTGATTGTGAGTAGAATCAAGAGTAGATAAGACCCAAATAATAATGATATGTCTCATCTATAGATCTATGATAATAAAAGTAATTTTGATATCGCCAAGTTAAGTTTATAAACACTATTACAATTTTTTGAAAAATCAGCACAACTTCTGTTCCTATCCACATCCAGTTAACAAGTAATGTATAAGAGCTCCTATGCTTATACAAAGTGGCCTCACTGATGTTTTACTAATTCCAATGATTAGCACAGAGCCACATAGCTGAATGTGAACTTGCTGGAATCTTTCTTTCTTATCTATCATTAAAAATACCTTAATTTGAACAGGACTGACATTCACATACCTGACTATCAGCAATGCTAGGATTTAAGATTGGTCCAACCAATGAGAGACACACTTCAACGTAAGTGATCAACATAAGTATATCTATCCAATAGGAAGTCACACTGTCCTCTTCAGCAATTTGAAATGATATTGTATGCATCTGTAGTTTATTAGCAATGGAGGCACCTGTATGGGATATCTTAAAATGACATACCGTAATTGATGGTATGTAACTTACTGCTGAATGAAGCAGAGGAATCAGCTACATCCACACAGCTATGATAGGGGGATTAGTAACTAACTACACACTTCATTTGTTGAAAGGTTCAATAATAAGAAGGTAGATACCCCTGATATTCACTACAAGAAGAGAAGACAAAAGAATTAGAGAAGACGACATAGCCAAGAGCTAATAATTGTTTATGATCTAATTCCATACTAATGACTAATTATAGTTACTCTTATTATGGGCCAAAGTCCCTGTACTACATGTATTATTAGTACAGAGTCCTTGGGCAAATTTTGTCAAAAATAATTAGAAGAGAATTTTCTATTTTTACATTTTTTCTAATACATTACATATACTTGTACTTAAGTTGTGTAGCAAGTTTAAGCTCATTCCGATATAAATTCAATTTTTAATGAATTTTTGAAGTTTGAAGTTAGAACAAGATACCCTATCCTGTTTAGTCATGGCCTTTGCTGGGAAAAGACAAAAAATCAACAACAAGGACAACAGATTGTCCAAACGAAAGAAACACACTATACAGTACTTTCAATGTAATAATTTCTCTATACTGTACATCTTACATTAACATTCATGTGCATGTGTGTCCGTGGTAGTTTGCAACCTCATAAACGATTGAAGCACCATTCCATTGGGTGTGGTTGGTGTGGAGTGTTTGTAACCGCAGCAATGTTTATTGCAGAAAAGATAATGAAGATCATACTGACTGTTCTTTTGTGTTTCATTTATCATGGTTAGTTTAGTTATTGTTATAATCATGATTACTAGTTGTTTCTGTATAGCTGGAGTTGAAGGAAAAGTTACTATTACGTCACTTGGTTGTGAGTCAGCAAATGGTCTCTCATCCCATTTAACTGTAGGAAGGGAATACACTATGTATTGTTCAATAACTAGTCCTAACAATCGACCTGTTATTGTTTGGATGATTGCACCTAATTCTTCTATTACAGTTATTAGAAACACTGTAGCTTCTGTTGACAGTTTTACTGCTAGACTTGTCAAATCAGATGGGAATTCAATCATAGCAAGCCTAACATTTACTGCCACTGCCTCTCTTGATCAGAAGATAATAGCCTGCCAGGATAGTCCTATTGGAGTCTCATTGATCAGAGATGAATGCCGTTTACAAATAGGAAACTGTAAGTATGACTGAGTATTTTTATGCATAATATATCACTATCTTCTAGTTGGATTTACTTTAAAATCAACTAGATCTAGATCTACCACATCAAATAGAGCTGGCCCTAATCACACTCTACCAGTCACATCAATTGGAGCTAAATCTACTTCAACTGTACTAACCACATCAACTAGAGCTAGATCTACTTCAACTGTATTAACCACATCAACTAGAGCTGGATCTACTTCAACTGTATTGGTCATATCAACTAGAGCTGGATCTACTTCAAATGTACCTGTTACATCAACTAGAGCTTCAACTGCTTCATTTCAACCTAGACCTACTTTGGCTACAACAACCTTATCTAGAGTCTGGTCTACAGTTAGTTCAACTTCAAAAACAACTTCATTAACACCAGTTACTACAAATACTGTTTCACCAACATCCGGTAAAATTAATTGTTTTCTGTATAGCTTTGAGTTCTGTATAATTATTAAATACAGGTAAAAGAATTGTCAACGTTATCGTAATTCCCGTGGTAGCTGTTACTGTTGTCATTGCAATAATCACTGGTATTTGTCTCCTGTCAATATGTGTCTGTAAAAAGAGGCTATTTAGAAGTAAAATATTAATAATGTACTACAATTAATGTTAATTTTATGCATAGAATATGGTAATTCACATGATCACAGTAACCCTGCTTCTCATATTCAATCAACTAATGAAGACTTCAGTGTTCCACCTCCTCCAGTATATGATATCATAACAATGGAGCCTAAAATGCCCTCTCAATCACCAGATCTTCAAAGTGAAGCAGCTCAGTCTACTACCTTGATGACATTAAATAATATTATTTATGGTGTTAACTAATAATACAGACAACTGCCTACTAGAGGCATAATAGGACTTTTCTAGCTATAGTAATTAGATTATATATCTTATATATGTAGTTGATATGTTTGTTGCTTTTTACCATATAAGTGAATGAATCATGCACAATTCTATTGGGTGTGGTTTTAAAGCATAGCACAATTAGTTTACAGCAAAACATAATGAAGATCAGACTGACAGCTCTTTTTTATCTTACCTTCATCTACTTAGGTTAGTTTTAGTTTTGTAATTCTTCTTAATATTAATTGTTTGCTGTATACATGTATTAGATGAAGTGGAAGGAACAGCTACTATTATGTCACTTGGTTGTGAGTCTACAAATAGTCTCTCATCACATTTAACTGTAGGAAGGGAGTACACTATGTATTGTTCAATAACTGGACCTAATAATCCACCTGTTGTAGCTTGGATAATTGCACCTAATTATTCTATTACAATTGTTAATAAAAACACTGTAGCTTCTGTTGGTGGTTTTACTGCTAGAGTTGTCAATTCAGATGGGAATTCAATCACATCAAGCCTAACATTCACTGCCACTGCCTCTCTTGATCAGAAGGTTATTGTCTGCCAGGATAGTCCTATTGGAGTTTCATTGATCCGAGATGAATGCCGTATACAAATAGGAAACCGTAAGTACTATTGAGTGGTTTATGTGCATAATAATTATTATGATTATAATATGATATATATCTTTTGCTTGTATAGCTGGATCTAGTTTTAGATCTAAATCTATCACATCAACTAAAGCTGAATCTACTCCGACTGTACCTGCCCAATCAACTGAAGCTAGATCTAGTAGTAATACCAAATCAACTCAAGCTAGATCTACTTCAACTATATCAACCACATCAACTCAAGCTGGATCTACTTCAATTGTATCTAAAACTGGGTCTACTTCAACTGTATCAACTTCTTCATTTGGTCCTAGACCTACTTTGGCTACAACTACTCTACCTACAGTAATTTGGTCTACAGTTAGTTCAACTCCACAAACAACTTTATTAACACCAGTTGCTACAAATACTGCTTCACCAGTTTCGCCAACATCCGGTAAAATTAACTGTTTTCTGTATAGCTTTGAGTTCTGTATATTAACTACAGGTAAAAGAATTGTCAACATTATCGTAATTCCCGTGGTAGCTGTTACTGTTGTCAATGCAATAATAACCGGTATTTGTCTCCTGTCAATATGCATCTGTAAAAAGAGGCCATTTCGAAGTAAATATTAATAATGTACTACAATTAATGTTAATTTTATGCATAGAAAATGGTAATTCACATGATCACAGTAATCCTATTTCTCATATTGAATTAACAAATCAAGACATTAGTATTCCACCGCCCCCAGTATACGACTACATAACAGTAGAACCTAATGTACTCACTCAACCTTCAGATCTCCACAATCAATCAACTAATGAAAGCATCAGTGTTCTACCGCTTCCAGGATATGATAACATAACAATAGAGCCTAAAGTGCCTACTCAATCACCAGGTCTCCAATATGAAGAACCACAGCCACTATCATAATGACATTAAATAATCATAATGACATTAAATAATATTGTATTTGGTATGAACTGACAATACAGACAAATGCCTACTAGAGGCATAGTACTTGGCATAGGACTTGTCTAGCTATAGTCATTAGATTATGTATCTTCGTGTAGTTGATATGTTTGTTGCTATAGACCATATAAGTGAATGAGTTCTATTGGGTGTGGTTTTAAAGCATAGCACAATTAGTTCACAGCAACAAAAGATAATGAAGATCAGACTGACAGCTCTTTTTTATCTTGCCTTCATCTATTTAGGTTAGTTCAGTTACTGTGTTAATAAAATTATTAGTGTATAAAAGGAGTGGAAGGAAAAGTTACTATTACATCACTTGGTTGCGAGTCTCCAAATGGCCTCTCATCACATTTAACTGTAGGAAGGGAGTACACTATGTATTGTTCAACAGATAGCTCATCCCTTATTGTTTGGATATGTCATCAGCTCAATCTAGCTTTTCCATTTACTGAAAATAGTCTTGGTTCCTCCTGGGAATATGGTGGCTTCTATGCTAAAGCTGTAAGGTCTGATGGGAATTCAATCACAGCAAGCTTGACATTTACTGCCAATGCTTCTCTTGATCAGAAGGTAATAACCTGTCAGGGTGGATTTGGAAATTCATTTGTCGAAGATGAGTGCCGTATACAAATAGAGAAATGTAAGTATAGTTCATCCAAGTTGATGATCCTTATCTAACATATCTAGCTAGAATTTTTTGTAGCTTAACTTTTTCAATCTGCATAAAACTAACAAAATTTCTTTTGTGGCTTTAATTTTTGTAAGTACATCTTGACCTGCCATCATTTAATAGAGGACTATAATTTTAATCATTAATTTTTGTATTTTAAAATCTGTAAAAATATTAGCAGCAATATTGGGCCTGTGATTGGGCCACAAAATTAGCTACATGTATTGTATCTTTCAGCTGAATCAACTTCAACTAAATCTACCACAACAACTAGAGATGTATCTACTTCGACTGTACCTATATCAACTAGAGTTGGATCTGCTTCAGCTATCTCTACATCAAGTAGATCAATTGTACCTGCAGTATCAAATGGACCTGGAGATGGACCTACTTTTACAGCTTCAGTTTCAATCCAAGATAGATCTGTAACTACTTTACCTACAGTTTGGTCTACAATTTATTCGCTTTCACAAACAGTGTCGTTAACACCAACTGCTACAAGTACTGTTTCAACAACACCTAGCTCTGGTAAGATTTCATTGTTTGCTGTTTATAATTGAGTTTTATCACTACAGGCAAAATAACTTCTTTAGTACTAACTATTGTGGTTGCTGTCATTGTTGTCATGTTAATAATTGCTACTTGTCTAATAACATCATGTGTCTGTGGGAAGCTGATAATGTCTAAAAGTAAATTCCCTTTACAATGCCCATGCATTTTCCTTTTCATCAATATTTAATGTATAGAATACAGTGACTCTAATAAAGATGCTTCTAGTGATCAACCTCAAGCAACCATACCGATGCATTCAACTGATAATGTTATAATGAGTGACAACGCTGCTTATGGTCAAGTATCAGGTCTCCACAATGAAGTACCTCAATCCACTAACATAATGACATCAAATAATGTTGCTTATGGCACTAGTATGACTGCGTATTATGATTACATTTAATGTACCGTATAGTACTTGTGTAGATCTAAATCTAGAATGTTAAATTCAAAAAATGTTGCTATTGGTTAGTCAACCAGTTATCACATGTTTGATTTTATATGACTACTTTATCAAGCGTGATTGGAATTAGGCAATTATATGTTTACATGCATAGCACTGTTAGCTAGAATAATTAATATTCCATATTTAGCTAGAGAGAAAGAGAACGCTTGTGCATGTACAAGGAGATTTGAAAGTACTAAAGGTGCATGTTAATTGATACACATGACTGGTCAGCAGTATAGGATGGTTGTGGCGCAGTTAGGGGTGGGTAACAGATGAACTGGAGTTGAAGGAACAGCCACTATTGCATCACTTGGTTGTGAGTCTCTCGATCAACACATTTAACTGTAGGAAGGGAATACACCAGTAACTGGATCTAATGAGCCACTTTGTGTTGTTTCAATAATCGTGCAAATTACTGTGAAGAAAATGGTGGGCAACTTTTAGGTAGATTTTTTGGACAAATGAAAAATCATTACAATAAACATTGTAACTATAGGGCCACTTTATACTGTACACAACACTTGTTCTACTTCGTGAAATTAGCTGGCTGGAACCAGAACACAAAAACATTTGTAGCTAATAATAATATTGAAATATAGGTATCATTATCTTGTAGATGCTACAGCTGTGGAAAAGAATTGTACATGTACGTGTATCTATAACCAGGCAGGGATATACAACATGGTTGTTTAAAAACACTACATAAGGAAGAGATAGGGTACAGTTCAGAGTAGGAGAGGGCAAAAGAAATATTGGCCAAGCATACACCCAATCCTTTTGGTACAACTTCAAAGATGTCCAACTTGCAACTCTTTCATTTTCCCACTACTTTCTACTTTTAATTTTTTCCCATAATTTTCATACATTAACTTGTTTTTGACCCCAGCATAAAATTCTATTTTCTGCTAGATCCTGCTGATACAATGTAGGAAAAATTAAAAGAAGCTTTCATTGGAGAAATTATAGATTTTCTGGAGCCTATTATCTGTGCTACTTGACAGTTCTGAGCATGTACTATACAAGAGAGATTACTTAATGAAAGCGAGCTCTCTATTTACATGTACCTCAATTATACATGTATAAAAGAGTCACCATGTTAAAAACAGGTACATATGACTATCGCCTCTACTCCACAAGATGATTTATTGGTGAGAGTGAGCAATATTGAGTGAATCTGTCTGTGATAAGTATTTGGCAAATTTACAATTATGTCACGTGTGTCATCGAACATGCATAAATGGCTAATTTTATATACATTGGCCACCAATCACTATTATTAAATACACAGTATACTAAAAATTTATTTTATGTATACCTGAATTTTGAGTGAATGGCTAATGATGACTTGATTTTAACGAAAACTCCATCTTCTCCTCATCCTCTCACTTATTTTCCATCTTCGTCATCATTGGCTCTCTCTTCACATGATAATTATTGACCACAGTAGTCTCTGGGAAAGAAATCTCCTACAAATAAAGATATACCTAATCATTGTGATGCAAAATAGATTTAACTTATAAATCTACATTGGTACATTATTGATGTGCTGGGTACTATAGAGGCTGAATTATTATAGTATCTATTAATTTCAAATTTCTCACTTCACATGATTTACATTATGAAATAAGAATCATAGTAGCATTTGAAAGGGCTCTGAAATCAGCCCCAATTTGTATTATTATTTCTGATACCCTAGTAGCTTATACTATCTAGAAAGCTCAAGCTAATTCTGACTAAATTTTTGTATGAGCAATTTTATAACTTCTGAAAAAATTGGCTCCAAATTTTCATTAATTTTCTGACACATTATTGATTATTGATGCCCCAACTTAGTTATGTTTAAAAAGTATGAGCTGATTCTGTACATGTAAACGTATTTATACCCACCTCTTCCAGTAGTTGGGATGGATTCTAATTTTCCATTGTACAGAAATCAATCCCTTCGATCCTCTGTCCTATTAATAATATTATGATTAAAAAATACGGGTATATACTTGGGTAGTCATTAAGAGCACTGGTTATTAATAGTACTGGCAGAAATACTGGTATTAACCTAAGGAGAAGGAGATAATCATGACTAAAACTCATCCAATACCAAAGTTGGTCAGCATGGGTCTCCATCTTTCATCTCCCTCTCTCTCCTCTGTATATCTTCACTAATGAATCCAATGCTTTACTTGTCACACCATCCACTTTTCATTAACACTAGAAAAACCAATCATTAATGAATGAGTGTGTTACTATGCATATGGTTAAGGTTACTTCGATACAGTCCTTTTATTTCTTCTATGAATAATGAAGCTTGTTAAATCAGCGATTCTTCAAAAACTTTTTGTAGACTAAAACATAACCAAAATTAAAAAGAATAGTCACAAAACAATTCAATCCTTACCAATTAACATTAAAAATTGAATTACTACAAAATTCAGGCAATAGCTTACAAAGCAGTTTAACACGTGGTTATAATATACTATAATTTCCAATGGGAAAGTTCTGCAGTTCCGTATTTTTAAGATTAGATCTAGATCTAATTGCGGGGGTGTTAAATGGTGGGAGGGGCTAGGTAATTTTTGTGTTTTTCTGGTTTAGTGGTTTGGCCTCTTCATTTTCATTGTCTTCGAATCCAAGGAAAAGCAGAAATCTAGACAGCACCATTACAGTTTAAGTGAGTTAAATAGTCTATCATTAGAATATTCAACTTCTCTTGACTTAGGCAGCAATGGCAGAAAACACCAGTCCAGAGCCTATCACTATGACTTGTGAGGTTTGTTCAGAGTATTACACTGACCCCCTCATGCTTCCCTGTCTTCACTCATTCTGTAAGAAGTGTCTAATAAAAGCTAAAGAGAAGCAAGGTAGTGCTGATACCTCATTAAAGTGTCCAACGTGTGACACTAGCGTTAATTTACCTGATGGTAAAATTGAAGGCCTCACTCAAAACCTTTGGTTTGAACATAAATCAAGAGAGGCTTCAATCAAAAAGAAGATTTTTAGTAAAGAGGCTATATCGTGTGATGAATGTAGCGTTGATGATTCCAGTGATGCAGCTGTTGTGTATTGCTGTGATTGTGGCCAGTTTCTGTGTGATCTTTGCAAGAAAGTTCATAAGCGAAGCAAGAAAAAAGCAAATCACAAGTTGATTGATCTAGAAACAAAGGAATCCATTGAATTGCCTGCTATTAGTTACGAGGCAGTTTACTGTGCACGGCATCCAGAAAAGTTGACATACTACTGCAATGATTGCAATAAATTAGTTTGTCAGATTTGTCTTAACATTCACCATAAAAGTCACAATTACAATTATTACCTAGATGAGGGTGATACAGCACGTGAAGCATTAAAGAAAAGTGTTGCTTTTTGTGGTGGAGTCATTCCTCCAGTCACTGAAGCTATAGCTAATGGAGAGAAAATGCTAAAGCAGATAGCAACACGTAAAGAAGAAGTAAGGCAGAAAATCAAGGAAACATTTGAAGAGCTTAAAGCTGCTTTGGATAAGAGATGTAATGATTTACTAGTAAAAACAGAAGAGATTGCTAGCGCTAAGAGGAATTCTGTCAGGAAGCAGTTGGACGGGTTTTGTAAACTGGTAAAACAGGTTTCTCATGGTCGTCATCTTGCATCATCAGTGAGTGAGTGTACTGACCCAGGTGAAGTTCTCAGTGTTAAGAAGCTAATCACCAATCAACTAGAGGAATGCATTGAAAAGTATAAGAAACTACCCCTAGAAATAGAAGAAAATGAAGTGATTATAACATGTCTAGATAATACTTTAAGTAAAGAAATCGGTGAGTTTGGAAACGTATTGAAGTTTGAGCAGCTTGGCCCATCACTTTATTCCATTGATAGTGGGTTAGCTATTCCATTGGCATCAGTAAAGAAAGAAAGGAAATTTAAAGTGGCTCTACCAGCAGGCATTGATAAAGCAGCAAGCTATTTGAAGGCTTCCTTTATCAAAAAAGATGGTAGTAAAGAGGAGGGTAGAGTTATAGTTAATGATAGCAACACAGCCATTGTATCAAGCACACCTCAAAGTATTGGTCAATATGAACTATCAGTGACTATAAGAGATCACCATATTAAAGGTAGTCCTTATCAACTGTCAGTAAAGGCATCAAGAGACTATGCCAATGCCACACTAACTAAGCAGAGATACTTTAATGTGGGGAATTTTGGTACTCGTGGTGTTGCTGTTCATACTAATGGTGAAGTATTTGCTAGTAGTAAGGATGGATTTGTTCAGGTATTTAGTGAGGATGGTACTGCAGTAAGAAAGATTGGATCTAAAGGTAAGTGTAAAGGACAGTTTGACAGGCCTTGGGGTGTATTGCTGGTAGGAGACAGGCTCTATGTGTCTGATGATAATCTTCATCGCGTGCAGTATTTCTCAGCTACTACTGGTCAATATATTGGTCAGTTTGGTAGTAAGGGTAATGGAAATGGACAATTCTATTATCCTACTGGTATGTCTACTGATGGCAATGGTAATATATTAGTAGCTGATTACTACAACAACAGGGTACAAGTATTTAAAGAAGATGGTACATTTCTACAAGTTATACAATGTGATGGAAGGGCAACTGATGTAGCAGTTGATAATGAAGGGAAAATACAAGTTACTATTCAAAATCAACATCACATTCAAGTCTTCTCTCCTGATGGTAAAACTCATCTTGATACATACAATAATCCAGCTGGTAACTTTAACGGTCCTAATGGTATTGCTATTGATGATGAAGGGTATATCTTTGTATCGGCTAATGATGGAGGTACCTATTATCTTCATGTATTGAATCCTGACAGGAAACAAGTGAAATTGATCTCAGGATTATCTAATCCATGGGGTGTAGCATTGGATAAGGATGGATATATTTATGTTGCTGAATGTGGAAACAATTGTATAATGAAATATTAAAATAATAATTCAATAAAACTGCAATTAACGAGATACACTACAACTAATCTTACAATTTCTGTACAAAATGTTTTGTCACTCTCTATCTATTTCCCTTCCATCACACACTCACACTTTTTCTCCTTTCTCTCCTCTCTACTTTAAGTGTTATTAATAGATTAAGCTAGTTGTTTCTAAATAATCACATAAATATGCAACTGCTAATGGCTGACATCTTGACACAATATTAACCAGTGTTGCTGGTACTCCTCTCATATCAACCTATTCAATGTACATCATGTTTGACTCCACCCACAACCACACCCACCTGTACAAGATACGTGACTTGTGTGAGTAGTTTTTCTTTATAGCGATAAGGTTCAATGACCCACCCACTCGTCATGACCTAGTAATGTAGGGTCTTTAATCATCA
>NW_003546645.1:62653-71438 GCF_000090795.2 Amphimedon queenslandica | reverse complement strand
ACATAGCATAAGGTCATTAATATGTATCAAAAAATGTAATAAAAATTGGAGGTGTTTTTTCCGCCATTTTTCAGAAAAAACCATGGGCTATAGTACAGGGTATTTTTCAGATTTTGGCAATTTTCTTAAAATGGCCGTAACTTGAAAAATTTAAGTGGGAATCGGCTCAAACTTTCTACACAGCATAATGACATCAATATGTATCAAAAATTTGAGACGACTTTTAAGCCATTTTTTGGAAAAAAAGCATACACCACAGTACATGCTTTTTTCATCTATTTATAAATGATACATAACATTAATATCCTTTTCCTCTTACCTCATTATATCTTAAGTTTGCCAACTTTTTGACGACTTCACTATTCAAACACAATCATAATAATAAAAAAATAATAATAACAATAACAATAATAAATATATTCTTACTAGGGTTGGCATCTACTGGATCTGGTTCTCAAGCTTCAAAGTCCTGATCAGGATCATCATACTCATCAGAAAGATCAAGCAACACAGTCTCACCTTTCGCCAGCTCCTACACCACAAGTCATGTGACCATCACATGACCAAATACATGTACATGTACCTCCAAAAGGTCGTTGTTACTATCATCAATCAAACTGGCCATGATACGTGTCACTGTACCTGTGATTATTAAAAGGTATAAGTTATTAAAACTACAGTTATTAAAAGTTATTAAACACTATTAAAGTGTAGTTATTAAACTGCAGTTATTAAAAACTATTAAACTGTAGTTATTAAAAGTTATTAGACTGTATTTATTGATAGTTATTAAAAATGGTTAATTAATTTTAATAATACCTCAGATACGCTTTGACTGGTTCACATACTCTTTCCAATACAACACCAGTTGGGTCCAGTAGCTTTAGACTACGAACTGAAGAGATGTACTGGGTAATGATATCAGATGTATTAGCACCATGGTGGAGTAATCTACTCTCATAACTGGTGGGGGAAATAAAATATTAGAATCATAAATTATAATAATTATTATTGCTATTATTAAAAATTCAAATACATCAAATTATACTAAATAATAACACATTCGTAAAAATTATTTAAATTTATTAGAAGAGAAAAGGGATTTGTTAAATACACGTTTAAGTCTAACACTTTAGTTAATGATTCCACGAGCTCTTCTCTCAAATCAACTTGACGCAAGCACTCATGCAAATCAACCAGCACTGATTCTGAATCAGAGAAATCAACAATATCAAACAATTCACAAATCCTAAGCAAAGAAAGCTGAAACATACATGTACATGTAATACCGTAATCGTCCATAGCATTGTATATGTAATGTAATGTATATGTGATGTAATATCCTACCAGACCACTCCTTACTAATGTCACCTAATAATAATAATAATAATAATAACAATAATAATAATAATAATAATATTAGTTTCTTAATACATGTATAGTTTCTTTGTTTTGTTTTTTGCTTTGTTTAGTTTTCCCATAGGGCCTTCCCTCTCCTTTCCCTTTTTTGTTTTTCTCTGTTATTAGTTATGCTTTGTTTTTCCTTCATAATAATAATGATAATAATAATAATAATAATAATAATAATAATAATAATAATAATAATAATAATAGTAATAATAATGTCCATTACCATATATGGCATTGAGCCAACAACCTAATAAATCCTGAAGTTCCTCAGTGACCACGCCCAACAAACTCTCATCAAATACTGTCCGAGCCACAATCAGTCACATAATCTTTAACCTTAAAACCACACCCACATTAATTAATTTATATTATTAGACACGCCCACTTTGTTTTCAATGGTGAGAACAGTAGAATGGGGATAGGAACTGGTCCCTCAGACCAAGGAACAATAATTTATGTACCAAAAACTGAAACTCATTCCGGTACCAAAGTTGGTCCATATGGGTCTCAGTCTCCATTTCTTCTTCCTCTCTCTCTCCTCCTCCTTCTCTAGTTGTTTCATAAGCTATTAATGAGTCCTTCACTAGCGACTCCACTACTTTAAAAGCTACGCCTCCTTTTGATAGCCACGCCCATATTAATAGTCCCAACACTTTACACATCACCGCCCACTTGTCATTAATACTAGAACAGATCGTTAATGATTGTGTTACTATGGTTACTGAAGTGACACACCCACTAATTATTTGGAGTGAATAGAGTCCTTTCATTTCTTTTATTACATTATTGAAACTTATCGAGTTAGTTAGATCAGAAATTGCTTCTAATACTTCTTGTAAAATCACATAATTTGACTAAAAATTTTTAAATAGAATAAAATTAATATTTTAAACTCCATTCCTTACCTTATTAGCATCAAAATGACTCCAAAATTGAGGCAACAGCTTATCTTGTAGTGATACTTTTAAGTATCCTAAATAAAAGTTATTCTAATCAGAAATAAGTAATAAAATTACCTTTCAATAATTTTACACCAAGTGCTTCCATTTTGACACGTGGTTATAGTATACTATGGTTTTCAACAGTTGTCAGTTCTATTGATCCGTAAATTTTGCGGGGGTGTAAAAACAAATGGGTGGGGCTGCATATTTCTGGCTTGCTTTCTTCTTTCTTCAACAGCGCAGGAATTATTTTATTATCAGATTAAGTGGGTTAATTATTGTGAATAACAGTGAGATTATTCACTTTCTCATAGGTAACAATGGCAGAAAACACAAGTCTAGGTATCACTATGACTTGTGAGGTTTGTTCAGAGTATTACACTGACCCCCTCATGCTTCCCTGTCTTCACTCATTCTGTAAGAAGTGTCTAATAAAAGCTAAAGAGAAGCAAGGTAGTGCTGATACCTTATTAAAGTGTCCAACGTGTGACACTAGCGTTAATTTACCTGATGGTAAAATTGAAGGCCTCACTCAAAACCTTTGGTTTGAACATAAATCAAAAGAGGCTTCGATCAAAAAGAAGATCGTTAGCAAGGAAGCAGTATCGTGTGATAAATGTGATGATTCCAGTGATGCAGCTGTCGTGTTTTGCTGTGATTGTGGCCAGTTTCTGTGCGATCATTGTAAGAAAGGTCATAAGCGAAACAAGAAAGAAGCCAATCACAAGTTGATTGATCTAGAAACAAAGGAATCCATTGAACTGCCTGTTATTAATTATGAGGCAGTTTATTGTGCACGGCATCCAGAAAAGCTGATATACTACTGCAATGATTGCAATAAACTGGTTTGTCAGATTTGTCTTAACATTCACCATAAAAGTCACAATTACAATTATTACCTAGATGAGGGTGATACAGCACATGAAGCATTAAAGCAAAGTATTGCTAGTTGTGATGGAATCATTCATCCAGTCACTGAAGCTATTGCTAATGGAGAGAAAATGCTAGAGCAGATAGCAACACGTAAAGAAGAAGTAAGGCAGGAAATCAAGGAAACGTTTGAAGAGCTTAAAGCTGCTTTAGATAAGAGATGCAATGATCTACTAATGGAGACAGAAGAGATTGCTAGCGCTAAGAGGAAATCTGTTGAGAAACAGTTGGATGGGTTTCGTAAACTGGTAAAACAGGTTTCTCACGGTTGTCACCTTGCGTCATCAGTGAGTGAGTGTACTGATCCAGGTGAAGTTCTCAGTGTTAAGAAGCTAATCACCAATCAACTAGAGGAATGCATTGAAGAGTATAAGAAACTACCTCTAGAAATAGAAGAAAATGAAGCAATTTTAACTCGCCTTGATATTACTGCCATGAGCAATGAAATTTGTAGATATGGTGGTGTTTTTGAAGTTGATCCAGATCTTTACTCCATTGAAAGTGGAAAAGCCATTCCTCTAGCAACAGTAGAAAGGGAACGAAAATTTAAACTTGCTATTAATATCGCTGTACCTCTAGATAAAGCATTGCATCAAATATGCCCTTCCTTTATCAAAAGTGATGGTAGTAAAGAGGAGGGTAGAGTTGTTATAGTTAATGATAACAACACAGCCATTGTATCATGCACACCTCAAAGTATTGGTGGATATGAACTATCAGTGACTATAAGAGGTCACCATATTAAAGGTAGTCCTTATCAACTGTCAGTAAAAGCATCAAGAGACTATACCACACTAACTAACCAGAGATACTTTAATGTGCAAGTCGGCAATGGTACTCCTGGTGTTGCTGTTCATACTAATGGTGAAGTATTTGCTAGTAGTGATGGGTTCGTTCAGGTATTTAGGAAGGATGGTACTGCAGTAAGAAGGATTGGATCTAGAGGCAATATTGGACAGTTTGGATATCCTTTTGGTTTGTTGCTGCTAGAAGACAGGCTGTATGTGTCTGATCATACTCTTAATCGTGTGCAGTATTTCTCAGCTACTACTGGTTACTATATTGGTCAGTTTGGTCATCAAGGTAATGGAAACGGGCAGTTTTCTAATCCTTGTGGTATGTCTACTGATGGTAAAGGTAACATATTAGTAGCAGACCTCAACAACAACAGAGTCCAAGTATTTAAAGAGGATGGTACATTTGTACAAGTCATACAATGTGATGGTAGAGCAACTGATGTAGCAGTTGATAATGAAGGAAAGATACATATCACCATTGAAAATCAACATCATGTTAAAGTCTTCTCTCCTGATGGTAAAATTCATCTTGACACATACAATAATCCAGCTGGTAACTTTAATAATCCTAATGGTATTGCTATTGATGATGAAGGATATATCTTTGTATCAGTTGGCTGCAACTATCTTCACGTATTGAGCCCTGACAGGAAAGAAGTCAAATTAATCTCGGGATTTTCTGATCCATGGGGTGTAGCACTGGATAAGGATGGATATATTTATGTTGCTGATTATAGAAGCAAACTTATAATGAAATATTAAGTAGTCATCCAATAGAACAGCAATAAACTAGATATACTAGAGAAATAAAACTTAATGACATCTTTAACTCCAATACCCTCTCTCTTTTCTCATCCCCCCTTTTACTCAACATACTTTCTTCCCCCTTCCTTTCTCACTTTCTCCTTCTTTCCTCTCTAATTCTAACTGATTATTATTAATAATTAATTTATTAATTTGATTCAAAATTTTTGAAAATTCAAAATAATACCATCATTGTTCACATGTTCTGGTATATAGCATAATTATAAATTATGTTTTATACATCACAGCTAGTGAATCAGTACTTGATAATAAACTAACTATAGTTGATCTAAGTAATCATATTGAAATGGCTAATGTTACTGCCGGTACTTCTTTCATATTTACCTATTCAATGTATGTCATGTTTGACTCCACCCACAACCACACCTACCTCCATAAAATACATGACTTGTGTGAGTAGTTTTTAAGGTTCAATGACCCATCCACTTGTCATGACCTAGTAAAACTTTGTATATTCTAGTAACTTTATTACATCTCTCTAACCTTTCCTCTGGTTTTGGAGGACGTTCTGGAACTTTAATAAAAGTACCAAGTATTATTTTCATATTAGGGTGAAGGAGAAGGACAGAGATATAAAAAGGGAGAGGGGAAAAGAGAGTGCACAATATGTCCATGGTATCGTGTATCTTTGATATTTCACACAAAAGTATGTAAAAATCCCTTTATTGTTTTGAAAACATTGTGCTACATAAATACAATACATCACATGACAATCACATGATAAAATCACACTGATACAAATGTACTCTTTATTTCAGGATTTCCTGCAAAGCATACTAAGCAAGCTAAACAGCACACTTCATGAGTTGACAAGGAATACAATGAATCATGTACATTGCACATGTGCATGGCTTTGGAGCAACTTTAAAAATTTATAAAAATCCAATTTTCAATCAGAACCAGATCAAACTTTCTACACATAATAACAACATTAATTTTTAAATTTCTTTTCACTATTACTCTCCTTATTTTCTCATTGCCTCATTGTGTTAGCCTACTAATTATCCTTGTCTTGTATTTATTTTTTAAAATGTTCATTTAAGGGTTCAGCTCCCTCCA
Organism: Amphimedon queenslandica; assembly: GCF_000090795.2. NCBI lineage: Eukaryota > Metazoa > Porifera > Demospongiae > Haplosclerida > Niphatidae > Amphimedon > Amphimedon queenslandica. The sequence continues at coordinate 65,476 of NW_003546645.1, read as the reverse complement.
TACTGTATTATAATAGGGACTTTGATCCAATTTTAGAGTAACTTGAAATAAAAAATCTAATTTCGATTGAGATCAGCTTAAACTTACTACAAAATATAAAAACAAATATGCATAAAAATTATAAAAATGGAAAATTCTCTTCCTTTAATTTTTGGCCAAATTTGGCCAAAAACCCTATACTATATAGTACAGCTGATACCATATAGCAAGAAAATTTAGAGGGACTAAAATTTGGTGAGTTGCTAAATTTTGGTGATTAGAAAATTTTAATTTGGAAATTATTTATGGCCACGTGGCATTGAGCATGCGTATATTAGCTCAAAATGACAGATTTTATTTTGATGAATGGCTATCGAAATGCCAAATTTGCCAAATTTAATTCCGTAATTTAAAAAATTGTAAAAAATCTAATTTCAATTGGAATCAGTTAAACTTGCTACACAAATGGAGAACTCTCTTTTAGTCACTTAAAGACCCAGTACTAAAGTAAAGGGACTTTTGATCCCATTTTGAGTAACATTAAAAAGTCATATAAAATTTAATTTGATGGGATGGAGCTTAAACTTGCTAGACAACATAAGAACATGTACCATATATCCTTAAATAGAAACTGCATGTGAATAAATGCCGGGGTAGCAATAGAATTCAACTATAAATACGCAAAGCTAGCCTTCAAGTAACTCAGTAGTCTTGTGGATACTGCCTGAGATTCCAGAAGTCAAGTGCATGAGGTCACGGGTTCAAATCCCGCTCAGGGCCAAAGTTTTCTTCAAGGTCCAAATATCATTTTAGGAAATAGATGCCCGGGCTTTTACTTAAGGAAGTACTGTATACATATTTTTAAAATTATAAAAATGGAGGATTCTTTCTCAGTCATTCTTAGCAAAATTTGGCCGAAAATCCTGTACAGGAATTTTGATGACACATGTATTTTTAAGTGACAAATTTGTTAAAAAATCCAATTTGTATCAGAATCAGCTTAAACTTGCTAGATGACAAAAGAAAATGTGTCGTATACGTATCACAAAATTAACATAGAGAATGATATCTTATTAATCTTTGATGAAATTTGGCCAAATACTCTGTACTACTTTAGTACATGGTCTTTAGTTTGATTTTTTAGTAACTTGATAAATTCATAAAAATTGGAATCAGCTTTAACTTTCTACACAACACAACAACTTGTATCAGTATCAGAAAAAACATAAAAATGAAAAACTCTCTTTTGTGACAAAATACACCATTAATTTGTTAAATTTTGCAATAATTAAAAAATCTAGTGTCAAAATGCTAAGCACTATGCCAAAAACCTGTGGAAAACCCTGTTCTATTTGCTCACGTAATTAATAATGCAATAACGAGAAACCAAAGGTGTGTGGCCTCACCCCTAAAGCTGTTTGGGAGGTGTTAGGCTTAAGCTAGTCCAAGCCAGTATATTTAAATAATATCATCAAAAGTGACAGACTAAGCAAGTGTGAAAAGTATGATGGGACTCTGGAGTCCCTTTAAAAATTGGTAAAATGTCAGTATTCATAAATTCCTATTTGCATCTCAAGATTTATCACTTATTGATATCACACTATTTATACTTATTGCACTCTCAATTTAAAACAACGTGACATCATGTGTTTCAAAAACACAGCTTTTGTTGTGGCCACTATCTATCAAAATCATACTATACAAAAAATTTAGAAAGTGCTCCTGAGGCCAAAGGATTATCATAACAGCTAGCTTTCTAGCTGCAGTTACACTTGCTCTTGCATGCTTGCAGAAGTGGAAAGCTACATGTAGCTGCTCCAAGGCCAAGGCTCCAGCAACTCCTAGCTTGGAGGCGTGGCATTAATTATCAATACAAGACCATGTGAGAAGGAAGCATCAGGTTTTTTCTCTTCTTCTAAGCGCTATAATGGCACAAATATTGTTGCTATATAGTACAGGGTATCTTTCAGATTTGGGCAATTTTCTTAAAATGGCCGTAACTTAAAAAATTTAAGCCAGAATCGGCACAAACTTTTTACATAGCATAAGAACATTAATATGTATCAGAAAATGTAATAAAAATTGGGGGTGGTTTTTTGGCCCTTTTTTGGAAAAAGCATGAGTTGCCTTGGGTATGTCTTAGATTTTGGCAATTTCTTAAAATGGTCGTAACATGAAAAATTTAAGTCTAAATCAGGAATCAGCTCAAACTTTCTATACAGCATAAGGGCATCAACATGTATAAAAATGCAATAAAAATTTGAGGTGACCTTTAAGTCATTTTTTGGGGAAAAAAGCATGTACTATTGTACATGCTTTTTCCATCCTTTTATGAATGATACATAACATTAATATTCTCTTCCTCTTACCTTATTATATTTGAAGTTTGCTGACTTTTTAATGACTTCACTATACAAACACAATCATAATAACAACAACAATAATAATAATAATAATAATAATAATAATAATAATAATAACAAAAAACAAATATATTCTTACTAGGGTTGGCATCTACTGGATCTGGTTCCCAAGCCTCAAAGTCCTGATCAGGATCATCATACTCATCAGAAAGATCAAGCAACACAGTCTCACCTTTCACCAGCTCCTACAGCACAAGTCATGTGACCATCACATGACCAAATACATGTACATGTACCTCCGAAAGGTCGTTGTTACTATCATCAATCAAACTGGCCATGATCATGTCACTATATTGCTTCGAGTCCTGCAATTATTAAAAGGTATTAGACTGTAGTTATTAATAGTTATTAAAAATGGTTAATTAATTTTAATAATACCTCAGATACGCTTTGACTGGTTCACATACTCTTTTCAATACAA
>NW_003546645.1:60219-61925 GCF_000090795.2 Amphimedon queenslandica | reverse complement strand
GACGCATGTTCCCATTGGTTTATACAGCACTTCCGGTCGTGACGGACACACATGCGTCATATTGAGAATCCACATTAACACTTTAGTTAATGAATCCATGAGCTCTTCTCTCAAATCAACGTGATGCAAGCACTCACACAAATCAACCATCGCTGATTCTGAATCAGGGAAATCAACAATAAAATCAAACAATTCACAAATCCTAAGCAAAGAAAGCTGAAACGTACATGTACATGTAATACTGTAATCGTCCATAACAATTGTATATGTGATGTAATATCCTACCAGACCACTCCTTACTAATGTCACCTAATAATAATAATAGTAGTAATAATAATAATAATAATAATAATAATAATAATAATAATAATAATAATAATAATAATAATAATAATAATAATAATGTCCATTACCATATATGGCATTGAGCGAACCGCTTAATAAATCCTGAAGTTCCTCGGTGACCACGCCAAACAAACTCTCATCAAATATGTCGGAGCAGCAATCAGTCACATAATCTATAGATATTAGAGTTAAAAGGGATTGGAAACGCCCACGCTTTCCTGTTTCACTCCGTGTCCGTATGCAGTAATGGCTCCAGATAGCTCTGTGAATTCAGCAAGCCTCCTCCAGTGCTCCTGGTGGTTGTTAAAAGGATACTAAAATTTCAAAAGAGTTTCCTCTTATAAAGGCAAAGTGGAACAACAATAAAGACTAGAGTTCTTCTGCATAAAAATCAATCATAATATTTAGTGCCTTATGGTTTGCTCCGGCACTGATGCACATGCATGTGACTGTTCACAGCCACATTTTAGAAATTAACATGAACTTATCTTCAAAATTATTTTGTTCAGTATATTCTAAAGCAGAAATATAGACAGCATCTTTTATAGGGATAAATTATCATATTTTTAAAAGAATTTGGTTTTTGAAATGTCTAAATTTTACTTTTTGTCCCATGATCTATAAAGAACAACATACAAGTAAAATCATAGGGGTAGGAACAGGGGGGGAGGAGGGGCTTAAGCCCCCCCAACTTTCATTGAAGGGGGGCTTAGCCCCTCCAACTTTAAGTGATATACATGTATTACTATTATCAACACTATAGACTTTAGTTTAGGTAATCCTTATATGTGTGCATATTGTGTGATGATTCGTTTCATAAAACAATTAATACACTAGCTTAACTTCTAAGAACACACTTTTATTAGTTTTTTTCAGGAATACACAAGCTTCTACTTCTTTATTTAACAACTCTGTTAAGTGTTAACATCAGCTTCAGCTAAGCATAGATTTTCGACGTTAAGGAGATTAAAAACTACTTGCGCTCCACAATGTCACAAGAGCGTCTTAATCATGTAGTTATTTTGCATACACACAAAGAATTTACAGATGATTTACACATCGAGGACATTGCAAAGGAATTTGTTACATTTAATGAGCATAGACGCCAATATTTCGGACAGTATTAATTTCAGTACATGCTTTGTATTAATGATCAATTGTAAAAAAATACCTTAGCCCTCCCAACTTTTAGTTCGTTCCTACCCCTATGAGTAAAATTATAAGTCATTGCACTAAAGTAGCACTTCAGTAATCACTGTAGCAATAATTGTTACCGTAGGATCTTCGGTACTGCTGGTAGAGGTACAAAAGAAGACAATAAATTTTCTCTGAAAGTTTCCATTACTACTACAGGAGTATTA
>NW_003546645.1:47496-59194 GCF_000090795.2 Amphimedon queenslandica | reverse complement strand
TTAATTTAGTCATAAGCGGCTTAAACTTTCTACATAGCATAAGGACATCAATGTGTATCAGAAAATGTAATAAAAATTGGGGGTAATTTTGGAGCCATTTTTAGGAAAAAAACATGGGCTATAGCCTTGAGTATTTTTCAAATTTTGGCAAGTTTCTCAAAATGGCCATAACTTGAAAAATTTAAATCGGAATCAGCTCAAACTTTCTACATAGCATAAGGACATTAATATGTATCAGAAAATGTAATAAAAATTGGAGGTGTTTTTTCGGCCATTTTTCAGAAAAAAACCATGGGCTATAGCCTTGGGTATTTTTTCAGATTTTGGCAAATTTCTTAAAATGGACCTAACTTTAAAAATTTAAGTCAGAATCAGCTCAAACTTTCTACACAGCATAAGGACATCAATATGCATCAAAAATTTGAGGTGACTTTTAAGCCATTTTTTGGAAAAAAGCATGTACCATAGTACATGCTTTTTTAATCTATTTATAAATGATACATAACATTAATATTCTCTTCCTCTTTCCCACTTTATGCATGCAATACATTGATACATGATTTATACTCTTGTTTATACAAATACATGTCTTTATGTACTTGAGTTTTGTGTGCGAATTCCCATGGCCAGCGATGACTTGGTTTCTTAGTTGTAGGACCAGAAACTCCCTCCTCCTCCTCCTCCTCTTGTTTCTTCTTTCCTTCTTCTCTGTCATTATCATCATCAGCTCTCTCTTCTCTAAAGTCAACATGTTGAGCTAATTCACTTAGTTTCTGAGAGAGAGAAGGTCTCCTACAAATAAATACATATATGTGAGCATGTACAGTAATTCTTGTGTATTTTACATATAACTGCATCATTTGCAAAAGTATTTTATGATTGAATTTATGTCACTTTAATTTAGAATTCTCAATAAAAGATAGATCTAACACCTACTCAATTAATTACATTCTGTATTATTATAATAAGTGACTGTTACCCTTCATATATCTCTTCTCCATCATAGTTGATCTCCTTGACTCTTGTAGTATGGAGTGATTCCACTGAGACCTTGAAACCAGCATCACCATTGGACCATGTACTGTCCTCCATTTTAAAGGTGTGGCTATAGGCGTGGTTACACCAGCCCACCCATTTTTTGAATTTGCTGTGCTCTGCTTTTACTTCTCGCGTCTTACCTTTACCGAGACCTTTACGGCTTTACCTCTCCTTTTACCTTGTATAATACAATACTTAAACAAAGTTAAACTAGTTTCAAATGGCTTCAAAACCATCACTTTTCCTATTAGGTGAGTCAGATGATTTATAATACACTGATATAGTACATATTTTGTGTACAGATATTAGCAAGTTAAAGTTTGTTCTAAAAGTCTTGAAGCATTACAAGTTTCCTGAAGCAAGATGGTTTGAATTTGGATTGAATCTTGGTCTGCTTCATCCTACACTGGAAGCTATTGAGTCAGCTCATAGAGGCAATCCTTCACGCTGCCTGATGGAGTGTTTAACCAAGTGGTTGACTAAAGCTGATGATAATGTCGCCACTGTTGGTCCTATTATCTGGACGACACTGGCTAATGCTCTTAGAGAAATGGATGTAAAATCTGTTGCCATTGATATTCGCAAAACAAGTAATAATGTTATTATTGTTATACTTTGTTCATATTTTTGTTAGTGGCAGACCCTGTTAGTGAGATATTACAGTGTTATATTGGTAGACTAGCTCAAGTTGTTCTTACTGAGGAATCAGTTGATCTCTTACATACAGAGGGATGGTATCTAAGGATACATTAACAGAAGTGAAGAGTTGTGGTTGTTCATTGGTAGGAGATCCAATGTTACTAATATTAAATGCTGTAGCTGAAGATCATAGCAAATTATGCACTCTGACAAGCATTCTAATGAAATCAAAGGAAGCAGTGTCATTAGCTAGTGATATAATAATGGAATATGGTAAATGAACAGTTATATAAATACACTTAACTTATTTATATTCTAATACAATAGGAAAGTCATTTCCTTTAGCAGCAACAGTGATGCCATTTTGTACTTCAAGTAATGATATAATATAACATATATACATTGACTATTATAATAAATACAGGATCTGGACAATTACAAGGTAGTAGTAGTGAGACTCAAGTAACTACCAATACTGATGCTACTGCACAAGGTTAGTGACATTAATTATACCCAAATCAATGTCATTACACTATACATGTATGTAGCAGAGACTGTCATATTTTATCCGGATGATAAAGCTGAGTTTGATAGAATGGGTGATATGCGTGGTACACTTATTCATAATATTGTTCCTCTCATAAAAGCAGCAATACCTTCTTCCATACCATCTGTTGATGATTTGAAGACCTACCTTGGAAGGTGCCGTCCAGAATTAAAGCCTCGATTGAAAGATACCAATTGCTTTGATGATGTCATGGAAGTGATTGAGGATGAGTGTTCTATCACTAACGTTGCTCTATTGGAGACTATAGTGAACAAGTACTCAATACAAGATGCTGGAGACATGATATTAGCTTATCAGACACACTTGGATGAATTCTGTGAGAACAAATTAACAATGTTTTGTAATCGTCAGCTAAAGAGGTTATCCTCTTCTCTCCTCACTTGTGAGACCATCAAATTTGTTTTGAAATGGAATCCAAGTGAGCATTCTCTCTCCAGTATCAGAGCCCTCCTATGGAAAACGTTTAAGGATAATCAAGTGGAGGTGGTAGTGATCAAGGAAGGGAACTCCATCATTGTTACTTGTTATGCTCCTCATTATCTGATGGAGAGTTTACTAGTGACAGCTAGAGATAACGTTGATATGCTAAAGGAGACGGGATTGATTAGTTTAACTATTGGTTACTATACTGTGTATGATGAACATGCAATTGATGAGGTTAGTGAATGTATGTGTATATAAATTAATACTGAGTATACTTTATAATATTTGATAGGAGGTGAAGAGTCTAATGAAGAAACTGGAGATGGTAGAGAGTGAAAGAGATGTTTTACTTGAGGAGAATACTAAATTGAAGGGTACAATAGACACATTAGGTACATACTAATTATTATTAACAAGAATGGATAATTCTTATTAATTATAATTATTGATAATTTAAAGGTATCTCATATGAAGGTAGAGAAGTTGATGAAAGCAATAAGTCATCAATACAATCATCAGGTGTAATGACATTTATGTTTTGAGACATGATATCTATGAATATTGTCATGTGCATGAATTCTGAATAATTACATCATGTAGCTGAATTGTTGTTCCTAATAATTTAATTGGTTCATTTTTATTATTTAGAGTCTGAGAAGGAAGACAGCAAAAAGAAGTTGAAAAAAGCAATGCAAATGGAAATAGATCATTTACGATCATCTCTTCAAAGCAAAACAGGTATACATACAACATACTTAATACTGTATAATGACAATACAGTACAGCTGTGTTTAGAGTATCATTATTGCTTGTACATTAATTTGTTATAGTAGGAGGATGATTGTATATACTCAATACTAATACTGGTCCTTCTTACATGCAATAAATAATATGCAAATTATTGATAAATATTTATTGTTTCAAGACTTATTGTTGTTTTAAAAATAGCAACAAATTTTTGATTTATATTAATGACTAGTGATGGAAGAAATGCTAATTGGAGTAGAGAAAACATTAATTGAAAGAGAAAAGGAGATAGAACTGTTACAGGAAAAGATATCATTAATGAATATACAACAACTGAAAGAAACCTCAATTACTCTTAGTATGTACATTACATTATATTAACTTGTAGTATGGTGCGTGGGTATAGATCAAAGGCACCGCCAGTGCTACAACTTCAATGATGCGCATGGTATAAAATCTAGCACTATTGGAATATGTAGTACTGTGCAGTATAATATGTATGGGCTTTCCTGTTAACCACAAGCTTTGATAGAGGCAAACCACAGCCACAGCTACATACCGTATAGTGGAAAATTTTCGTGGATTTCGTGTCTTTTTCAAAATCCACAGAAATAAAATCCGCGAAAATCGATTCCATACAGCTCAAAATGGCCAAAATGTAAAAAACCACGAAAATTAAGCCACAAAATTAATTTTTGGACAGATCCGCGAAAATTTTGGGCCACAAAAATTTTCCACTATACAATACACTATACATGTAATAATAATAATAATAGTGATAAATGAGATCTCTGATTGCCTTGCACCTGGTCACCTGCAGGATTTTTGAAATGAAATTTGATCTGCCCACGCACCACTAAAAACCAATCAAAGCTCCGTTGATTTGTAGGTTACAGGAATTATTGCACTCGGGATGGTCTTGACGAAAATCTAGCATTCGGCTTCGCCTCGTGCTACATTTTCCTCTCGACTGCCCCTTGTGCAATGATTCCCATAACCTACTCTCAACAGTGCTTTAATACATAATGACATTTTAGGAAAGGATCAGTCTACTCAATCAATAGATCCACTGAAAGGATCAGTTTATGAAGCTATTAGAGACTGGGAAGCAAGGAGAAGTGATATAGCTGCATACTCCATTGATAGTGGGTTAGCTATTCCATTGGCAACAGTAAAGAAAGAAAGGAAATTCAAAGTGGCTCTACCAGCAGGCATTGATAAAGCAGCAAGCTTTTTGGAGGCTTCCTTTATCAAAAGTGATGAGGAGGGTAGAGTTATGGTTAATGATAACAACACAGCCATTGTATCATGCACACCTCAAAGTATTGGTGGATATGAACTATCAGTGACTATAAGAGGTCACCATATTAAAGGTAGTCCTTATCAACTGTCAGTAAAAGCATCAAGAGACTATACCACACTAACTAACCAGAGATACTTTGTTGTAGGGAGTAGTACTACTGGTGTTGCTGTTCATACTAATGGTGAAGTATTTGCTGGTAGTTGGGATGGGTTTGTTCAGGTATTTAGTGAGGATGGTACTGCAGTAAAAAGGTTTGGATGTAAAGGTAATGGTAGTGGACAGTTTGACTATCCTTTTGGTTTATTGCTGGTAGGAGACAGGGTCTATGTGTCTGATCATAATCTTAATCTTGTGCAGTATTTCTCAGCTACTACTGGTCAGTATATTGGTCAGTTTGGTAGTAAGGGTAATGGAAATGGACAATTCTCTAATCCTTGTGGTATGTCTACTGATGGTAAAGGTAATATATTAGTAGCTGAGTACAGCAACAATAGAGTACAAGTGTTTAAAGAAGATGGTACATTTGTACAAGTCATACAATGTGATGGTACTGCATCTGATGTAGCAGTTGATAATGAAGGAAAGATACACGTTACCATTACTAATCAAAATCATGTTCAAGTCTTCTCTCCTGATGGTAAAACTCATCTTGATACATACAATAATCCAGCTGGTAACTTTAATAGTCCTAGTGGTATTGCTATTGATGATGAAGGATATATCCTTGTATCAAGTAACAATGGGTATCTTCATGTATTGAGTCCTGACAGGAAACAAGTCAAATTAATCTCAGGATTATCTAATCCATGGGGTGTAGCACTGGATAAAGATGGATATATTTATGTTGCTGAATGTGGCAACTATCATGTCATGAAGTATTAACTAAATAAGTTACAATTTAAGGTATAAAGTCACTCTACCTCGTCTTCTTTTGATTGTTCACACACATAGTTTTGCTTGCCCCTTCACTCTCATTATACACACACTCATATATACTTTCCCTTCCCTCTCATCAGGGCTGCCAATAGGCTCTGTGGGGCCCAGGGCAAAAACTTTGATGGGGCCTCTACTAATACAAATCTCCCCCTTATCAATAACAGCGATTAACAAAATGGCCCTGGAAGAGTTAACTTTAAAAAGTTGTCATGATTCTTTGATCTTTTTCTGTGAAAAAACTATGCATACTTTACTACTGACCAGGTGCTTGGGGGCCCAGGGCAAAATGCCCCACCTGCCCCCCCCTATTGGCAGCCCTGCCTCTCATCTCTAACTTTTTAACTATTTTATTAATAGAATTGATTTGATTCATAATTTTGAAAAGAAAAGAACAAAATCTTAAAATAATCATTATTATCATTATACTAGTACATATACACACATTCATAGTATTATACTATTATACATCATACATGTGTTTTATACACATAATTAGCCTGATCTTTAGGTCAATCAGTACCTGAGGTCCAAAGTACTCATGTAAATATGCAACTGCTAATGGCTGACGTCTTGACACAATATTAACCAGTGTTGCTGGTACTCCTCCCATATCAACCTATTCAATGTATTTCATGTTTGACTCCACCCACAACCACACCCACCTGTGCCAGATAGTTTGCAGTTTTTCTTTACAGCAATAAGGCTCTACTTGTCATGACCTAGTAAATCTTTGTATATTTTAGTAATCTCATTACATTTCTCTAACCTTTCCTCTTACGCATTTTGGCTATGGAGGACACTCTGGGACTTTAACAGAAACACCAGCTATAATCTTCATACTAAGATGAAGGAGAGGGAGAAAGAGACTTCATGAGTTGACAAGGAATACAATAATACATCGCATGTGTATAACTTTTGGAGCAACTCTAAAAATTCAAAAGCTTTCTACACAACATAAAAACATGTACATGTATCAGAAAAAATACACAAAGGGTGATTCTCTCTTAGTCGTTTTGATAAAATTTGATTTTTAATACATTTTCTGAAAAAATTTGAGCTAAAAAGACATGCACAGTTTGTACACGTACATGTATCTATACCCACCTCCTCCAATAGTCTGGCTGCATTCTGATTTCCCATTGTATGCAAGTTAATCCCTGCCTCTGTCCTATTAATAATAATCATTAACAAATACTGTACAATGAGGGAATATACTTGGGCAGTCAATAAGAGCACTGGTAATAGTACTGGCAGTGATACTGGTATTAACCTAAGGAGAATGAGAGATAGTCACATACATGTATATCAATGAAACTCTACAAATTACACGCATATGATGCGTTTTGCTTTTTAGTATTTAAGTGCATGCTTTTGCAGTGTTTTGTTCATTCAATAATTTTTCTTTCCACCTTCTCTTCTTGATTTTATTATTCTCTGTAAAGTCGACTGTGAACCAAGCATTGTTACCATTCTCCATACTGAGATACACATGCCAACATACGCATGCTTACACTCAGTTATACAGTTGTACTAATTGGTACTGCTGTAGATGCCTGCTTTGGAGCCATGAAAGGAATCCTGGGCTTTATACATGAAACACTAGCAGTTCTACTTTCTGAGCATCACCACAGACTGATATACATTGCAGAGCCAGACCACTCCCCTTTTAAAGGGTGACTATACTGACTTGGGTTTTACAGGATCGTGCAGTGACATTCCATTTTTTACAAGCACAGACGGACACGTGTACCTCATGTTTTATATGTGCAGTTATGGTTCTGTTTGTACAACTCAAGAATTGCCTAGCCAATATAACACCAGAAGCACCAATGTATGACAGTATACCTGTGGAGGAAATATATCTCCTGATCTACTCATGGAGCATTGAAACAGGACATTAAAAAGTAGGATCAGTGCTCCTGGTAGTTATAAAATAAAAGAGACAATTTCACACATTATAGTAAAGCAATTGGTACTTCCCTGGAAATGTTTTAACAAAGTTATTACATAAAAAATTGAAGTTATCTCTGGGTATGGAATACTGTATATAGCTACAGGAGCAATTGCATTTTGCTGTAGTTGCTAACTTAGTTGTTGCTATCATTGGAATACTTATTGCACTTGTTCAAACAACAATTGGTATTATAATGGTAAGAGAAGTTAAGTGTGATACTTAGTTAATATTTATGTAGTGCATAGCTTACTTTAACAATAAGAAAAGCGACAAGATTCAATCAAGACACAAAGCTGTCTATCAAGAAGAAGTAGTCAGACTCCTTACAAATATTACAAAATTAAATACCGTAATTTGCCTTTTTTTCGTACAAAAATTTTTCATTTCAGAAAAATTCAAGTGGAAATATTTTCGTCTTCTCATAGTGTACGAAAATTTTTACAGTCTGAAAATTTAGCTTCTCTTGCATATACCTTGTCCTTTACCTACTGGTAACAAGGCCGCTATAGTAGTGTTTATAATTCTTGAGATAAGAGATTCTTGACCTGGCTGTTCCCCCCGACATTACTAGTATACGGATAGTACTGGAGATGCAGCAATGATCAATTTACGGATAATAAACGGAAACATTAAATGGCTACTTTTGTCACATGGTGGACCGTTTTATTTTATAACTCAGTAGTGAAGCAACTGATTGAAGTACAGCAAGCACCAGTGGATAGAGCAAGGTTAGAGCTGCAAGAAGATACCTACTTATCAGGCCGTACCTTAGTCTTTCTTTGATGAATTAGGTCACAAATTTTGGTTGCTCAAAAATTTTCGATTGAAATATTTTCGTCATTTTAGGATCATACGAAAATATTTCCACAACGAAAAAAAGGCAAATTACGGTATCCTCCTTGAATGAGACTATAGTGCTGAACTCATTGGTGAAGGGAAAGCTATGCCAAAACGAGGACAATGGGTAATAGCACTTGGAAAAGGAGGTGACTAAACTCATAAAGTAAAGTAGATACGTAATTGGAATTATTTATAATTTATAGTTCATTGTCTACTGTAAAGACGACAGCAAAAAGGAGAAAGCAGATTTCACTTACACTTGCCACTGCAAGAGAATTAACAAGTAATGGTCTGTGGAAGCTTAGATAGCACATTTTGATTTTGTTTTAATGGAGAGAATGAAATCCCTCAAAGTATTTAAACTAAACAAATTTAAAGAATGGGAAACACTGTAGAGCCCAGTATTGTTTAAATAATATGATACAATAATGCACTTTATTTTAAATCTAGTTGATATGGCACCAGGTCCCATTTATACCAGCTTTCCTGACATAGAGTATGATAGTATATCTGTGAAAGGGCAGTACCCCCTCTATCTTTTAGTCTCGAGGACTTCATCACGGAACTAAAGCAGTTTCTCATGGAACAAAGGGTGATTAAGAAGACAAACCTTAAGAAGGAGAAAAGACTCCTCTGCCCTCAGAGTCAGGCAATAGAGAAGTTCCTCTCGTCACAAGATGTGACGAAAGTCGTGGATAAGATCAGTAAAAAAAGGAAGATAGATACAGACGATGAAAGATATTGCCCGAGGCAGGATGGTTGACACTAGCCAAACACCAGCTCTTGGGCACATGGAAATACCGTATAGCAGAAAATTTTCGTGGCTCAAAATTTTTGTGGATTTCGCATTTTTTTCTTTTCCAAAATCCACAAAAATAAAATCCACGAAAATCGATCCTATACGATTTAAGATGGCCGAAATGTAGAAAACCACGAAATTTATTATTGGACGTATCCGCAAAAATTTGGGCCACGAAAACTTTCCACTATACGGTAGTCTCGAACAGGAGACATGCACCTCTTCTGCCCATTATCCAGGCACACACAATGCCAGGAACCATTGCTAGTCATTACAAAAATTAATGAAAAAAGATTGAGTAGGATTCATTGTGTATCAATTTGTCAAAAATCACTCAAAATAGTAATGGAAACAAGGACAAGTAGGATTCCAAACGATCGATTATTCCAAACAGCTGACTATACCAATATGAATGAAAATACGAAATATAAATCCTATTCTCGTGACACAAAACTCTACACTACATTGTACTTTGAATGATTAAAGGAAAAGTGAAAAAATGCGTTCATGATATCATTAAAACAAACGCAATTATCACACCTTCAAACATATAAAATTGAAGTTATTTCTGGGTATGGAATGCTGTATATAGCTACAGGAGCAATTGCATTTTGTAATTTGTTGTAGTTGCTAACTTAGTTGTTGCTATCGTTGGAATACTTATTGCACTTGTTCAAACAACAATTTATTATAATGTTAAGAGAAGTGAAGTGTGATACTTAGTTCATCTATGTAATGCATAGCTTACTTTACAAATAAAAAAAAACTACAAGATTCAATCGAGACAAGTTGTCTTTCAGGAAGAAGTGTAAGACTCCTTACTTGTTTTATGCATAGGGACTAAGAAAAGAAAAGTGGAAGCAGGAGATACCATATCAAACTTGGAGGGGGTCTTGAAGCCTGTTGAGTCAACCCAGGAAGAAAAGAGTGTTCTCTCTCTCCCTCTCTTTCACACCTCATCCTTCAACTTCCAGTTCATCCCAGCTGGCTTCTCTTCGTATATGGTTCAATAGTAATTAAAATAGTCATTTTGTTCGCACTACTTCATTAAAAAGTAAAGACATTGATCACCAAAAAATGCAGAAATGAAGAGACACCTTATTCCCCATGGAATAGCTGTTATCATCGGAATAAACCAACTCAGCTACAATAAAAAGGGATGGCGTATAAGGACTTAGCTGCTTATGCCCAGGTGATCATACACCTTGCCCAGAGGCAGAGTGGTCGCGGCTGGCAAGCCTACGATCGGCTTTTCCGCCAGCTGGCAGCTGCAGGATCCAGCCTCTCGTAGAGGGAGATCTCCCCCTCTCTCTTAGCCTCGACTGTGTTCTCGGGGGCGAGGTTTTCCTGTCAATTATGCAATGGAGCGACCACCCCCAGTCATCTTGCACCCTGTGGGCGGGGCTCTTGGGTAGTTCCCCACCAGAGAAGAAACCAAATCAGGCAGAAGTCTGTCGGAGGTACAATAAAGGGGAATGCAAGCTTCCACCAGAGGCCTGCAAATTTTCCCATGCTTGCCTTGCTTGTGGTGCTAAGGTCAGAAGTATTAAAGACATTCCAGCGTCAAGCATAGAAGCCATCATTAATGAAATTTCTCATGATGATCATACTCACGAGTAAAAAGAGGGACCTCAAATAAGGAAAGAACTTCAGTGCCCAGTAACACTTGGACACTGACACTTGATTGCAACACTGCAATCAAGAAGTTCATTGATTCTGCCACATTTCAAGACACAATTAGGACGATCAAAATTGTCAGTTTATTGGATATGTTGCTTTAATGAGAAATTGCTTGTGGATCACAATAATACCACAAACGCACATCCCTGTGATAGGATTTGATACCAGTATTGTCATTTAATTTTAAGACATTAGAATTGAATCCAACCAGTAACACCCGTCACTGAGGACTGAGTGGAATGTAAGGCTAGCCAAAAACTATGGGCAGGGCTGATCCTTTAAAAGCTAACAATACTGTTAATCGAACTGTTAGAAGAACCTCCCACAAGTTATGGTTGAAATATTTTACTAAGATAAAAAAGACAAGAGGAGGATTATAACACAAGCAGGCATAAAAATGAGAATGTGTTGGGTGGATAGGCAGGGGAGGGTCTGGTCCATGACTAGGCTTAGGTGGCATTCTATTATGTCAGTGTCCATGTATATTTTGCCGTAATGAACATTAAAATGCTGGCCAGAGCCATCATTCTTTACCAAGAAATATCAAGAGTCAGTCATTTTATAAACTTATAGTCTTATACACTATATTATACACAACATTAATTTGTTGTATACATGTGATGCTATTGTCATTTAAACATAATGTTTTGATTGCAACATCATGAATGTACAAGGTTCGTAAAGAGGAGCAATCCTTATGAACATTACAATGCTGGCCTGAACTATCAGTTTCTTTCCCACATAATGGCAATAGCTAGTCATTTGTGAATG
>NW_003546645.1:4548-42914 GCF_000090795.2 Amphimedon queenslandica | reverse complement strand
GCCATAAATAGTTTGAGAGTAAAATGGTCAAAGTAAATTGACAAAAATTTTCAATTTAAAAGACAAAATTCATCATTTGACCACAATAATTATAACGAAAGGAAATGTGATAGTAATAAATCTATTAAATGGCTAAGACCAGTGAAGTATACAGTATCTCTAAAGGGGCAGATATAAACTAGAAGAATCCTGATAGGATAAGCATATGACTAAGGCCAGAAATGCATACAGTATCTCTAAAGGGGCAGATATTAATTGGCAGAATCCTGATAGGAACAACTTGACCCAGAACTGCTCCTCTCAATAAAGTGGATAGTCGATGGAGTTGAGTTTGTGACAGGGTTGGTGTTTATTTAATCAACAATAGGCATTTTTTTCTTTTTCTCCAATAATCAAAGTAATAATAATAATGATATAACATCACCATTGTGCCAAAAAAAAAACAATTAGAAGTAAATTAAACTAAACCAATTACTAAGTTTAAAAACTGAGCCAAGAAAGTTAGTGACCTAATTGGCCTAATCCCGGTGAGGTAGCGAGAACAGCCTTTTTACTGTTGTAAATGGAAATTTGTGATCCCTGGCGGTGGTGGACAATAAAATCATTACTTTTTAAAGCTGCCAAGGACCCTCAATTTTTATTAAGATGCTTGCAAGACTCAGAATTCATGTCATTATCTACTTTGGAAGCACTTGGTTTTGGACTAATATAGTCACAATGGAGTGTATCATTCATTTAAAACAAAAGGGGAGTCTTTGCCAAGCTAAGTACGAGTACATATGCAAATACAAGGGGAAGTCCTCCCCTTGGCTCAGGTGAAGAAGAGGCCAGAGGTGCACAATTGGAGGAGGGAGCACAAACTGTACATGATTGAGGTGAGTAGAAGTAGTAGTACTAGAAGAGAGCATCGAATGGGTTACGGGGGATTTTTTATTATTTCCAATCTCAAAATCGGGGGAAGAACATGGTATTTGATTTCACAATAAAAATGTGAATTGCAGCAAGGCTTATTAACCACGTCCGATCCCGTCACGCAAACCTCATTCCAGTCCTTGTGGACAACATTTCAGCTCTTCCTGATGTTTCACTCTTGAATTGTGAGAGGTGTACGTTGGTTACTGCTAAAGATAAGATAATGAAGGAGTATTCTAGCCGTGAGCCACAGCAAAGTGACGTAGGCCAGCTTTTATTTTACATGCTCAAAACTGTGATTAAAGATACTTGTGATTACACCGCTGCAGTCAATAACTATCAGTTAGGCTTGTTTCTTGAAGGAACCCAGGTCTTACATGCTAACCGAATTGCCCTGGTGACAGTCAGGCTGATCGAGAGGGGAAACAGTTCCTCTTCAATTATGGCCTGAGGCACCCCGACCTTCCCTGGACGGGCAAGCTCTTGGTGCGGTGAACCCTCTTACCACACTCACATATGCCAACCTTGCATATCTTCACTCTTATCTATACACGTGGTTATCTGGTTTTTCTAAATCATTCTGCATTTCTGATAATCTCTGCATATTTCAAGGAGTCTTTTTTTACTCTGACAGTTTTCAGATCACGCAATGAACCAGTCTTTTCAGGACTTGCTAAGAAATGCTGGGATCACTCCCCCTACACTAGAGAGTGAAAGTTCATCTCTTATCAAAAATTAATATTGGGCATCATATTTTATGCCTAAGAAGAGCTGCAGGAATTCTTGCCATAATGAAGATTGTTGACATTAGTAGCATACTTTAGTGCCACAAACCTGCATACTTTGTACATAATAAACTAGTGTTTCCCATATCCCTTCCTTTTGGACTTTGCTTTTGTTTATTTCAAAATAATTCTTGTCAAAAAAGAGTCAAAAGATACCAACAAAACTAACTAATAGGATACAATATATAAATCCTCAAATATACTAAAATCAGGAAAGTAATCACTATCTAAATGAAAGTTACACACTCAAATTGAGCCAGAGTAAGTGTCCCAAAAGTTTCTTGAAAGCAGGCATGTAATGCTACCAGGGCATCATGGTACCACCTCCAGCTGTTGATTCAGTGGGTGATTCAGTGGGTGACTGGTCATCAGAAGTGGAACTATAATAATACCTTATTGAAATGATCACCAATAGTATGGAAAAACAGAGGGTTTGGAAGAGTAGGTAGAAGAACAACAATAGCTTGAAGACAGTTTCTCTTTTCTCTTTCCACATAATAGTGTCCTTGTCAAGAAGAAATGAAGACTTGTTTACTGCTGACTCTGAGGGAGGACTGAAGACAGGTGGCCTGAGAGGACCTATATATACCAACAACATACCTGGGACTGGTTGACAATATGCCTATCCTACTCATCACGTGAGCAATAATAATAAAAGAAGGATAACTACTCTAGCAAGTACTAGAGATACTAAGTATGATAACCGCTTCCTCTCAATTGCATACTGATGGTTTATTTGACACAGAAGAAGTAATTTATGTATTTTATAAGAAAATGTTAGTGTTGCATAAAAAATGAACAATATAAGAAACTGAAACGCTCCTAGACACTACTTACATTGTAGGAGACTGCTGTGTGAGCACTACATCAATGCAACACCTCTGCCCCAGTGGCCATTAGCTGTTGCCAGTGACTTCATTAATCATTTCATTAGAAAAGCAAACAAGAAATGTTATCAATGAGAAATTTTAGCATCAAAATTAGGAGCCTGAACCATCCTTGCCATCCTCAGGGAGTCCATGGCAATAGCCCCATGACAGACTTTACAAGAAGAGCGGTTGGATTTGGCATATTCTGTCCAGTATGGCGGGTCGTCATCCACCAAATCTTATGGAACACCAACTATACATACAAAGGGTGATTTGTAGTCGTCAGCATCAAAATTGACTTATTGTTATTCATATTCAATTGTGACCTCTCATTTTTTGCCATAATGTAAAGGATACACTGACAGAGATAGGACAGTAGTACTGGATCATCAGGTGGAGGGTCATTGGTGAAGAGTATCATTCATCACAATGTACATGTACTATACATGTACTATAGATACTAAAATCATTTCAGTATAATCAAGAGTATGTTGTGTCTAAACTGCCACTCTATTATCAGAAAGTACAGTCTTGTATTCACCAGGAGGGGTTTGCCTCCTGGTGACTTGCATTCACTGCATGTGCTTGGAAGTCATATGTTTGCCTATGTATATACATATATGCCTTTTCCTGGGGCTTGGGAGTGGAGGCCCACCAAGGGCAAGCCCCAGGCCTACATCACACAGGACTAGGCTGCCTGTATTTTTTGGAATTAACCCAAGGACAGAAAAACAACTAATAATAATTAGTTGTTTAAAAATAATTCGTACAAATACAAACAACTAATAATAATTTGTGCAAATATGGGTCAAGAGTCAAGTATGATATCGTCTCCACAGTATTGCTGGAGAATCGAAATTTCAAGGTTCAATATATGATGTACATTCAATGGACTATCACAATGATGGTCATAAAGCTGGCTATTGTGTTGCCACTTGAGATGAGACTTCTTTTTTAAATGACAAGAATAAACCATTCATAGCTTGTAGATCAGACTTTGCTTGTCTCATCCAATGCTTAGCCTCAATGATATCAACTTGAGGCTGAAAACTAAAATAACTTCCACTATCTTGTGCTCCATGGCTTTGTTGAGGTATACTAAATTATTACCACAAAAACTGCTTCTTCCTCCTCCTCCTCCACTAGTTGCCACAAAGAGTTGCAGTGGGTCACTCTAGTCAGTAGTCAGTCTCATTAACTTCATCAATAAAGAGTTGATCCAGTGGCAAGGTACATACCATGTGCTGGCCATTTAAGAAGACAGCAACTATTATTATTTTTTCTGCCATTCTCATTTTGTGTTTCACGTCATTTTGAGCACTTCACCCTTGCATCACGCCTAGATGTGGCAAGGGTAATAAGTGCTTATTATACTCAACATTCACCAAGTATAATTCATGAAGCCCTGAAAATGATCATTAACATGTTTCATTTTTATTAGGAGAGAAGTTCCAGAATTACTTGTAGAATCCCCAAAGGTACCTTCAAGGGCTTAAATATAAAGGAGCTTTCACTACCACCAATACCGGAGGACAATTACATAGAGATGGACGCCTCATTAAATAATACTTACGATTACTGTAGTCATACACTTCCTCACAAACATCCTTCATCACAACAACAATGTACAAGTACATAGATAGACATGGACACACAACGAACAAGTATATGTGAACCAAGAAAAAGACAGTAAAAACTATCTGAGAATTCTCGCACCTGACGAAAACATTATGCAAACATACGCGAATCATTCCAACAGGACAATGAGCAAACTTATGAAATTTAATGCTACAAACAACTTCTCTTCCTCCTACAAGTACATGTAGCTCTCAAAGTTCTCCTAGGTCCCTTTCCTCCTGAAGTACCTCTCCTTGGAAAAGTACATGTAGATGTACACGTACATGTACCAGTACCTCCAAGAAATATCTATGGAAATATGTAAATGTACCTTATTAATATTATGTAGTTTTTTTGCAATGCCTGTTGCCAGAAATGTGATTCTTCCAGTGAGGTGCAATTCTACTTCGAAGATCAATGTCACGGGAATGGCCTTCATCATAATGGGCATTTAAAAAAAGATTCCTTCATACAATGTATACATCTTTGGTCCTCCACTAGCTGGTGGTCCACCACCGGCAGTGATTAGTGCTCCTCCACCAGTGGCTGGAGGTCCTCCACTACCTGGTGGTCTGCCACTTCCCCTTGATGCTAAGGCACTCCATCCAGCTGGAGCTGGCCCTCTAAATATTGCTGCTTTGCAACGGCAGAGGCAGTTAATAATATGGCAACTTCGACTAGTTAATAAACAAATTGTAAGATTTTTTGTAAGAGATACATGTGCTGTTCTTTCATACACTCAGTTGTGTTTCACTCCTATATCTAGTTACTATTCAATTCAAATTCTGGTGGACCGGTTCCCAATATTACACTGGTGATGAGGTAAATGGTCATCGCAACTCATGGGAAGATGTCTGCACTTGGTGCTATACTAATTCATAGAAAAATTCCACTACTGAAAATAAAGAGGTCCACCTTTATTCAAGCCCAAAAGAGGAGGATAAAGAGCATAAAGTACTGCTGTGTTAGTACTTTCTATTTACTTCTGCATCAAAGTGTTGGTAGTAAATGGCTGAAATGAATACCATTACCTAAAAATGGATATACTGTTGAATATTTAAAATCAGTAGTCAGCAATGCTAAGATTTACATCAGACCATTACAGAAAGATCTTGATGTTGCTACAGAGGTATGCCTGATTTAAATTTCAATATTCTTTTTTCAGACAAAAAAGTTGTAAGTCGCAAACAGCTTAAATATACATGTATTAAAGTACTTATTATTTATTTAGGTATTTAGGAAATACACTGATGCTGACAATAATTGAAGAAAGTTATCACTACTTGAACTAAAATAATTATTACTATTGTGATTGCCACAGAGGTTGCAGGAAGTAAAACTACAGAAAATTTGCTTTTGAATTTTTTTGTGTAGTTATTCAATACAAGTGTAAGCATGTGTATTCAACAATAAAGGATAAACCCTTTGCATTTGAAATTTATGAACAATTTCTATTTATGACAGCCTCTTCTTGTCAGGTGTTGTTAGTATCCTTTACCCAAACTCCAAAGTCTAAATGTTCCATGAGAAAATCAAACTGAGCACCTTGGGGAATATCAAGTACTTCCTCATGCAGTCAGTTGCACAGAATCAAAAAAAAAATAAAAGACTTTTCATATCCAATTGCTCAGTTGTTAGATGAAATAAAAATGGAATAAAATCAAAAGCTTGACCTTTAAAATTAGAAGCCTCTAGAGTACAAATACATAGCATTTTCAAGCATTACACGAGATTTACTAAATTTGTAAAGCAATGAACCTGATTAATCTTATACTGTGGGATGGTTTTAGCTTCTTCTAAAGCATTTGTAAATCCCCCTCTGTCTATTAATGGTAGAGAGCTGTAGGAGCAGTGAACATCTACATAGACAGCACTCCTCCCTGACTGGTGAGGACTTGAAGTTTTACGCAGCGGAAATGCTGCAAGAGAAATTTGCTACTAAGGACGCCAGTCAGGGCAGGAAGAGGGCTGGCACTACCAGAAACATGCTTTTGTATGATATCACTGAAAACACACCTGCTTTTATTAAGCAATTAATAAAGTAAGTAGCAATTATCTTTATTGTGATACACGATCCTTTGCCTTTTATGCATACATTATGTCTTATGAAGCAATAATTTATGTGCTCATATAAATACTATATGCTAATGCAGTGTGACTGTTAGGATAATGGCAAGTGGCTGTCGTATAGAAGTGCCTAATGTTCACCTAAGCTTTCCTTTATATTCTTCAGGTTGGGGGAGTTGACCTTGTCAGACCATGCTGTATTTTTGAAAGCATTCACATTATTTATATTTGAGCATTCCTTAATTGGAATTAATCTGCCTTTCTTTCCAGAAAAAGCTAACGGGACAGAGGGGCCTGTAGACAGTAGCAGTAGCGGCGAGTGTACCAGGGGGGAAGTTTTGTCTTTTATTTATTAGAGATTACATAGGTGTACATATTTTTATTTTATATAGCTTCTTCAGGTAGGAGGAGTTGACCTTGTTAGACCCGTCCACCCCACCTGGTATTCAAATTGCTGTTGGGTCCTCACTAGGTGCTATCCCCAGGGCAAATATTTGGCACAAATTCTCCAACACGAACCCCTACGGTGCAAGCTCGGCCCCTCATTAGCAGCCATTGTTAGGTCAAGCATAGGGATATGCCTCACCCCATCTCGTGGTACATTTTGATACTATCAATGGTAATAGTGGTCAGCATTACACCCACTGTAAATCTTGAATATCATAAACTGTTTCCTACATGTGGGTGCTATCCTAATTCATGGTAAGATCCCCAACTGAAAATAAAGAGGTCCAGCTTTGCTCAAGCAGGCACAAAAGAGGAAGATAAAGAGAAGCATCACTGTGTTAGTGTTTTCTATTTTTAAAATATCATAGTCGTCTTGATTAAAGTTAAAAAGAATAGGGACAGGTGTTAAAATTTTCTAAAATTGAGATAATGGCGTTTTAGAGAGTGATTTAGTCATTGGATTCATTAACATTGAAACAAGAAAGTTATAAGTCACAAACAGCATGAATATACATATATTAAATTTCTCATTCTTTATTTAGATATTTAGAACATAGACTGATGCTGAAAATAATTGAAGAAAGTTGTCACTACTTGAAATAAAATAATTATTACTATTCTGATTGCCACAGAGGAAGAACTGACAGAGGAAAAACTTGGTGATATAACCTTCGAAATTATTGCAAATTTAGCATTTATTTTGAGAAGCCTTCACTTTCATTTCTCTATAAAATTATCAAATTGTGTTTTTAAGAAGAACATTGGCAATAACTTCAAACTTGAAAAATTAATAGGCTTGTGAACAAACATGAATCCCTTTTCTAAAGGATAAAAAAATGCAGCTGTTGCTTTACAAAAGCAGGAACTATTGCAAAAAGCATGGCTATACTTTTTACAGATACACACAATATTGCTGTGTAGGACATGTATTGGCTGTAGTATATCTTGTCTTAACAGTCGTATGAGTACCAACTAGTGGCATGCCAGAACTAATTTTTTAAATTTATATACATCAGCTGCAAAGAGGAGGAAAATCTCTCATTAAAGTTGAGATTACTTTGCTAATAAGAAATAAGGTCACCACAAACCTACAGTAATGCAGTGAGTTGTATTTGTAGCCATTCCCCCCAAAGGTATCCCAAAAGGTCAACGAATAACCCACTGCAAGAAATGAAACCCTCACACTTTAAGAGGTTGGAGTGAGAGTGGACATCAACAAGGCTGAATGATGGGGGTGAATCTTATTCTCACTCACCATGACATCCATCTGTGTAGGGAGTATCTATTTTAGACATGCTTGCCTTTAATACTGGCAGTAAAAACATCCCTGTGATAGGATTTGATATTGTCATTTTATAGAAGGAGGAGGAGGACAGACTGCTTCTAGCTCAACTCTTGCATTACCTCCATAATCTTTATAATGGATCTTTCATCAACTTCTATCTAACTTGAACTTTTTATGTTAAAGAAGGCAGTTTAAAATTATTTAACATGTTTCAAGAATTGGATCGAGACCAAGATCTTTGTTGTCAATAGTAGAGGTCATTTAAGGAGACATATAAGCTCCTGTAAAGAGAGGTACGGCAATATCAAAAAACTATGCTGGCACACATTACAAGTACTTCATTTAATCTTATTTATTTAAAAAAAATTAAATAAAGGCAGAAATTGCTATAATTAATAGCATATACTGCCACTACCAGTAGCACTGTTAGAAACACTTGTGTGTCCTGACCTCCCTATAAAATGTGGTATTACTGGATGTCATGAGAAGATACCATGGTACAGAATAAAATTACACTAGTAGTCCTGTCCTAAACGTTTTGTATTTTGTGACTACAAAACTGTTGCCTGTGAAGAAAAATTTCACCATTGTATCAGTTAACACAATTAGCAGTAAATTAAATTAAACCAATTACAACTAAACCAATTGGTACTAAGTCCAAGAACCGAGCCAAAACAGTTAGTGACCTGACTGGCCTAATCCCTGTGAGGTAGCAGGAACAGCCTTTTTACTGTTGTAAATGGAATTTTGTGATCCCTGGTGGACCATAAACATGTAACTGTGACTTTGTATCAAAACTTTTACATAGCATGATAATATCAGGGTATAATGTTACTACCTAAACAATGAAACTATGATAACAATTCATTTGTACATGTTTATGGTCTGGTTGCTTATCTAAATGGCAACGAATGCCGCCAATTAGAACATTTTTGCCTGCTACTTCACAAATATTGGACAGCATATTTTATGCCTAAGAAGAGTTGCGGGAATTCTTGCCACAATGAAGATTGTTGACATTAGTAGCATACTTTAGTGCCACAAAATTGCATACTTCGTACATAATAAACTAGTGTTTCCCATGTCCCATCCTTATGGACTTTGTTTTTGTTTATTTCAAAATAATTATTTTTAGAATTTGCCAAAGAAACAAAAGACACATAAAATCCACGAATATACTAAAATCATAAAACGATCACTAATAAAAGTTAGACACTCAAAATATAGCCAGATTAAAAGTGTCCTGAAGATTGTCTCCAATAAAATTATATGCACCTCGAAAGCAGGATCCTACCAGCTAGGTTATCATGACACCACTACCTTCATCTGCCAGTCTGAGTCCTACTACAGCATAAAGAAATCCTATCCCAACACAAAGCAATAATACCAGTAACAATAATATAAATAGAACAAGTTTAAGTAAGGCAGCTTCTCTCTTATTCATGACAGAGTCCTTGTAAAGAAGAAATAAAGACTTGTTTACTGCTGACTCTGAGGGAGGACTGAAGACAGGTGGCCTGAGAGGACCTATATATACCAACAACATACCTGGGACTGGTTGACAATATGCCTATCCTACTCATCACGTGAGCAATAATAATAAAAGAAGGATAACTACTCTAGCAAGTACTAGAGATATTAAGTATGAGCACCACTTCCTTTCAATCAATTGCATACTGATGGTCTATTTGACACTGAAGAAGAATTCTATCAATGCATTCTGTGTTTAGGCAGTTCCAATAAAATTACTTGGTTTACGGATCCGACCGACTCCAATTTTTGGAAAATCAAAATAAATCTAATTTTTCTAATGCGCATGCGCAGTACCACGTGGTGGGTGTGGCTAGATTCAAATTGGTGCTAAATGAATTTGTTACTGTTAAAAGAGCAAGCTCCTCTATCTTACCTTCCACTGTATGTCAAACCTCTGTGGCATCTACTGTTTGGGACTTGTTAGAGCAGGCATTCATGTTAAATAAGCCTACACTCACAGAAGTTGCTAGAGTATTTTGATAGTTTGTTTTAAAAAGTTGTGGTTAACTAACAATTATTAAAGTTAATTAACGAGTAGTTAATTAATTTCATTGTTTATATTTTAATTTATTCCGACCGGCCTGCTCTATTTTAGAGAAAAAAATCCGTAAAACAAGTAATTTAGTTTGAATTGCCTTATTTTAAAATAACCATTTTTAGAAATTAGTCAAAAGAAAATCAAATGACACAGTCAAAACTAACTAATAGGCAGCAAAGGTAATAGAAAATATGCACACACTTCTAAAATCCACAAAACTACTAAAATGATCACTATCGAAATGAAAGTTACACACTCAAAATATAATGAGATTAAAGGCAGAATAAGTTGTCCCAACAATTGCTTGAAAAGGAATTATATCCAACCCGAAAGCAGGCCCATGTATAGAAACCTTTATCTTCACAGCAGCGATCATGATCAGCACAGACCCCATAGCAATCATTATTGGTATCCTCTCCAGCAGCAGCACATCCCCCCCACCTGGTAATATGACCTAATATGTCATTCCTCATTTTCCCTAACTGCAATCCAAAAAGGTAAAACTGCCTAACAGCTGGAGGGAAGTTTGATTCAATTAGATTTGTTCTAGCGAGCTTTTTCACTACTTCAATGACAGCAGATACTTCTCTACTTGCAGCAAGAAGTTGAAGAGAATCCTTACGTAGTATATCCACATTTCTGTTATGGAGCGTAGCAAAAAGACTGTCAGTCATCCGTGGGTCGTCACTCCTCATCATAGTCTCCATCAGGCCAGTAGCATTAGGAGGTACAATGTAGTCACTCATTTGTGAGGTGGAGCTCATCATAATCATGAAAGTGACGTTCTTGATACTCGTCAATGTCATATTGGAGGACTGGGGATGTAAGACGTTAATGGCATCCATACCAGTCGCAATTCTGGTAACTCTGAGAGTATAATAACTCGAATTGATGACAATCTCAAAATCAATCCCATCCTTATCAGATCCGGTTCCATAGTATAATTCACCTGAAAACTTCTCTTGTTCCAGATGTAATGCAATGGAATAACTACCTTCATAGACTATTGATTCTTTGGGTGCCCGGTCACGAGGAACAGTTGGAGTGGTTCTACGTATATACAGTAATAACGAATACCACAGCAATCCCATTGAAGCACAGAGGAGTACTATCAGTATCAGGAACAATAGCAGCAAGGCAGTTTGTTTCTTTTCCTTGCACATGACAGTGTCTTGGTGAAGAAGAAATGAAGACTTGTTTACTGCTGACTCTGAGGGAGGACTGAAGACAGGTGGCCTGAGAGGACCTATATATACCAACAACATACCTGGGACTGGTTGACAATATGCCTATCCTACTCATCACGTGAGCAATAATAATAAAAGAAGGCTAGATGCTCTAGCAAGTACTATAGATACTAAAGCAGATATTTCAAGCTATACAGTTTGATTCTTACTCTGCAGATAAACAACATTGGCCTAGTTGTCAATATACCGTTTACTTGGGACCTTTTGCAAGTAATTTTACTATACATTATTGCATATAGCCACACCCCTGGTTGCAGAATGTAGAACCGTATTTGCCTGATTAGAAGCCTGGGTGTTTATTCATTAACGGGGGGAGGGAATTGCTTAAAATTAGAAAAAAAAAATCTGCCAAAGGTGGCATACTGATGGTCTATTTGACACAGAAGAGAAGTAATTTATAGGAAAATGTCAGTGTTTCATAAAGAATGAAAAATTGAAGAAAAAAAATCAAAAGAACGGAGGTTTAACTTTCACCAATTTTGATGGTGCTACAACTCATCCTCCCATCCAATCTATTCATTCAAGTAATTTCTTCCAGGCTACTACACAAGGTCCTTCTATGCATGACTAAGACCAGAAATGCATACACAATCTCTAAAGGGGCAAACATTAATTGGAAGAATCCTGATAGGATAAGTATATGGCTAAGGCCAGAAATGCATATAATGATAAATTTTGCATCTTGTTAAGCATATCCTAAGGAACTCCTGTTGCACTATGCTTTTATGTTATCCCAGTTTGACAAAATCTCAATGCATGTATCAAGCATCCAAAAAAAAAAACTAAAAATTCACACAAAAATAAAATTTGAGTTCCTTAACTGGTAACTCGTAGAGTATCTTAGCAGACATATTACTGCAGACCCACTCTCATCAATAGAAAAGGCAATCATGTCACTTCTTTGCTCTCAAAATGTTTAGCACAAGAGCAAGAAGTGCCAACAACTCCTGTTGTATTTGCATGGCTTTTCTTTCCAAGATTAGGGTAAAAGTTGTGACGCTTTTTAATCTTTACAGTATAGGTCAGATCCTTTTCAACTGATTTTTGCTCTTGTTGCTCAAGAATCTTATACTGTGTGGGTGGTTGATGTACAATAATGAAGTCTTGCTCCTTTTCAAGTGATGGGTTGTCTTTTACCATGAAGCAGACATTATCAAAAACTCAACTAAGTTAATCAGAGCTAGATGACTTAGTATTCAGACAAGATATTATCCTAGTAACAATGAATGTAATATGCTTTATCCATCAATCCTTTATAATAATAACAATGAATAATTGAACCTTGCTTTTGCTTGTAAAGGTTTTATTTTAGCAGCAATAAATCTATAGAGAAAGTTCAGAATCAAATGGTCACCTATTCAGAGGTTGTCATATGTAACCTCAAGCTCATCACTCACCTTCTGCACTAAAACATAGCCACGAAGTGTCTGTTTAACTCGGTCAGCTTTCTTTGCAGGAATCCCTATCCTGCCTGCCACATAAAGGAGGTATAATGAATATAAATTGTCCCAACAAAGAATGACTGCTATGCAAAAAAGAATCACCCAAAGAACCTCCTATACATACAACCACATATACATGTAGTAGCGAGTGACATATGTCCATATTAATGATCACTCGTTTAAAAGAGAGGATAAAAATAAAGGCTCTGATTTTGATGTGATCTTGTCTGGATTTGATATGTCTGTTACAATCTCAAGAGAAAATGTTATTGAAGACTTTCACAAGTGAATGAAAGCATCCCCTTAGGCATCTACACAGGGACCCTAGTCTGTTTGACATTTTCATGTATACATGACTATTTAATCACTCAGTATGATTGCCCCACAGGGTGGGCCGTTTCTCTTATTTTGTTTATTTGTATGTTATTGAGTCACTCCTGGGTGTGGCTCTTTTGCTTATGCCATGATACGTGTTAATAAGTTAATTACTCTAGCAGGGGGTGTGGTACTTAGGGTCACTCTCCTTGGGGGGCGGGGTCTATGTCCAGCTTACTTAACTAGCCCCGCCCCGGTATTTTGTTTTAGTTGAAGAAAAATTGGAGTGTCTCTATATATGCACATACTCCTAATGACCCTCACCCTGCCACTGCTTCACAGTACCAATGCTTACAAAGCTCCTCTAGGACTGACCGAGGCATTTTTTACAATTATGATTTTGATACCAACACCACTCTCTCACTGCCTATAGATGAGTATGAAGAGGCTATATTGAATCAAATCCAGCAAAACCCAGTGACGATAGCACATACCTACCGTATAGCAGTTTTCTTTCACTCAGCCAAGATTCCATTCTTTTGTTCTCCAAGCTCCCAAAAAATACTATGAACTTAAGTAAAAATATAGTTAATGGACAAGGTCCTTTCACAGAATAAAACGAAAATGACAAAGTTAGATGACTCCAAAAAATGAAGTTTTACAAACCCACTATACAGTAACACGAACACTCATAATCAGTAAAACAAGATTGTAAGTCGAATACAATCATCAATTATTGATGTGCCAGTAGCAGTACTGACTTTTGGTAATTTCAGAGTGACCATTTACACTCAAAGATCATCACTGCAGGTGCTTCAAAGCTACTTCATCCTTTACTTGAGCTCAAACTTGTTGTTGGTGGGTTTATTGTTATTCTTTGTGCTATTTGTTATAAATTTTTTAAAAATATTACTATTATTATCATGTAGAGGAAGTACTGTACCAGTAGTAGTGCTAGTAGTGCTGCTGCTACTGCTGCTGCAGAACCAGATACTGGTAGTACATTTGTAGAGACTGGAGGACATGATACCCTATGCTACCCATCAGTGGCTATAACATTTTCATCATGGGCACCACTTCAAAGGACAGAGTGTGCACAATCATAAAGAGGAAAGGACCTGTAATGCTCCATTCTTCATCACCGTTTACTTTTTTCAGTACATGTACATGTAGTCATAATACAAATAACATTACAGGCGCATAATGTTTACATATAAAACAATTTAGTGCTGTGCAGCTGTACGAGTGCACAATAAAACATGGGCTATCTATCAAAAGGCTACCTCCCTTGCTCCAGTAATTCCATAATATTAATATTATCATAAGCACATGGTCCAACCTTTATAAAAGGCTGCATCACATTTGCAGACTTGCAGTTGTCAGTGGGAGATATGGCAATCATTAATGATATTATTAGTAAGTCACTTTCTAATTTCATACCTTATTTTTAATTGAATAGCAATATTACCCTTGGTCATCATTGGCCTTCATTTCTTTGGAGTAACAATTTCAATAACAAGTAATTGTGACTAAGAGCTCTAGTCAATGCAGGGTTTGAATATATCGTAATTGATGAATATGAATGATTGATTTCCTAGAGCCCAAGCTTGGTGCCATTGATTATTGATGTCCCTTCCATTTCCAAGAGGGTCTCAACACTGAGTGCAATGGGATTCCATTGTTTCATTCAAGACAGGGCAACACCTCCACCAAGCTTTACATGGTTGGCCTTGGAAGAGGATCAACCAGCTATCAAGGAGATCTACCAAAAGAGTGCAGGACTGTGACATATCTAACAGTCTTGAATCACATAAAGGCACTTATGAAGTTGCCCATGAGCAGACCTATAAACTACCAATCCATGAGCAAGGAGCCACAGCAGTAGGAAAGAATGCTTATAAATCGGAATGCATTGGTGCTCAACTCTATTGGTACCAAGTGGAGGTCCAACTGAGAGGCATTGCACTAATTGACTTTAACGGACTATTCAGAATTAGTTAATATGCTCCCTCAATGTAGTTCCTCCATTGGCTTCCACAATCCACACTTAAAACTGTGTCCAATAAAAAAGTGCATATTTTCCTTTTTATTAGAGAAGCTATGAAAATGTTTGGGTAACAAAAATAGAGCCATATTTAAAATGAAAAGTTGAAGAAAAATTGGAGTGTCTATACATGCACATACTCCTGATGACCCTTACCCTGCCACTGCCTCAAAGCAGGAAAGCCTTGACCTATGCTCCCAGTCTGCTTACAAAGCTGCTCCAGTCTGTGAATCTAAGACTGACCGTGGCGTTTTTTTTATAATTATGATTTTGACACCAACACCACTCCCTCACTGCTACAGATAGAGTATGAAGAGACTATTTTAATTCAGCAAAACCCAGTGACGATAGCATATACCTACCACATAGCAGTTTTCTTTCACTCAGCCAAGCTTCCATTCTTTTGTTCTCCAAGCTCTCCCAAAAAATACTATGAATTTAAGTAAAAATATAGTAAATGGACAAGGTCCTTCCACAGAATAAAAGGAAAATGACAAAGTTAGATGTCTCCAAAAAAATGAAGTTTTACAAACCCACTATACGGTAACACGAACACTCATAATCAGTGAAACAAGATGGTAAGTCGAATACAATCAATTGTTGATGTGCCAGTAGCAGTACTGGCTTTTGGTAATTTCAGAGTGACCATTGACACTCAAAAATCGTCTCTGCAGGTGCTTCAAAGCTACATCATCCTTTACTCCAGCTCAAGCTTGTTCTTGGTGGGTCTATTGTTATTTTTTGTGCTATTTATTATAAATTTTTTAAAAATATTACTGTTTGAGCTAATTCTGAAACCCGAAAATAGCAAGTTAAAAGAGTATTGTACTGATATAGATTTACCAGTATAGTTTCAGCAGGTAGTACAACAAGGAGATATAGCCAACAAATAGATACTGAACTAATCAACATTTGACAACAGCAAAAAATCAAGAGAGAGAGAGAACAAGAGAGAGTGTGTGCTTATATTAGAGAATGATGTTCTAGAAAGTTCTGTTCAGGCAAGCCTGTGTCAGTACATATTGTGTAATGGTATAGTGTTAACAAGGTGTGAAAATGTGATTGGGTGATAGAGGCATGCATGAGACATAAGTACTAATAATTAATATATGTGAATGAACAATTACTATTATGATCATGTAGAGAAAGTACACAACCAGTAGTAGTGCTGAGACTACTGGTAGTACAGTTGTAGAGACTGGAGGACATGATACCCTATGTAAGTTTAAATTAAATATTTTTGTGTCACATAGGAAAGTCATCAAAGGCTAAGTCAAAAAGTAACTTAAATAAAGGTCAAGTAATGATTGCTACAGGTGGAGACTCTGAGAAAGGGGCTGGCAAAAATGGTAAGTCCAACAATTGTCCAACTGTTGTCACTGTAAACTTTTAGGTCTTGTCAAAAAGAGTAATTTATTAAAATGTGAGTCACTTTTTATCCCATGCCGTAGGTCAAAAGGTCCCAATTGTGGACTTCAATAGTAAGTCACAACTCCTTGCAGTACCTATATTCCAATTTCAATTTTAGCTCAACCTTTCACAAGCCTCTTCAGTAAGTTTCAGTATTTGTGTCTTGATCATTGTTCATTCCTAGCAAAAGAACCACCTCTTCTACAGTTGCCAAGTAAGCAAAACTATGACAAAAATTACTATACCATCTATAGCTTTTGAATCCAACAGAGAATCAGGTAAATTTCGTTTTACCATTAAAAGTTTTGCATTTAGATGTCTTTTTAAAAGCCGTAGAATACAGAAAAGGTACTAAAATTTTACATAGAAATGTTAACATTACACTTTAGAGAGCGAGCCCAGCGATGAGGAAGAACAAGAGGGCGATACACTGGCACCAAGTAATTCAAACTCTGAACCAATCTGGCCAGCAGCAACATTCTACTCAGTGAGATCATAAGATACTGATGGCTACTGCAGATAGAAGAGCATTCAAATAGTGATAAATCCCCAATAGGTGAATGTGATTTGCTGGAGAATGACCCTCTTCTCTCCCAATTAGAGGATTCACAAGCTGCATCCGACGCTCTTTATAAATTGCCGAGGTCTCACCTAAAAGCTGAGGTAGCACTAAAGGTACTTTAATTGCAATTAGCATCCATTCATCCACCTGAGTGACCTGACTGCAGGTAACAGCAAGAGATAAATTGGTTTCTGCTCTTAGGCAGAGCTCAAGAGATACAGACATGGCATGGGGCAAAGCTCTTTACTGATCAATACACTAGTACAGAATTGTTTCAGACTTGGATACTAAATGATACCATTTTGATCAACCTAGAGCCAAAATAGTATAAAGTTCTCTAGCTTTAATACCCAAAAGCTAGTCCAGGTCTGAAACAGTTCATGTAAAGCCAACTTTCACAAAATAGGCAACTTTATTGCCAGGACATTTGATGCTGTCAGGCAATGTATTGCCAATAATTGAGTCTCTCTACTTTCAGCAACATTTTGCCTTATGTTGCTAAAAGGTGAAAGATCAAAAATAAATTTGACAACATCAAAGGTCATAAAAAAGTTGGCTAGTGTATATTGACTTATATCCAATAACAGAGTTGTTGCCGTGTAAATGAACATACATTTATTATTTACATTTACACATTGCTTTGCTTCATGTCTGTACTGTGGAACTATGAATCACTCAATGAGAGAAACATAAACCAGTTCCATATTATGTAGCTGACTGTACCAGGAATAAAGGTACTCTTGGTAAAATATAATTTTTCATTAATTATCATTGATTTTCTGCTATCACAAATATTTATCATGTAAAAAATATGGGCTTAAAGTTCAGAAGAGTGTTTTACTTGCACAGGAAGGCACATTTGTTCATGATTTATGTGCACTGAAGGAATCAGTTGTATTTCTGTTACCAACTTTTATGATAATTATAATTCAAATTTTAGAATACTTTATTTTATGTTATATTGGACAACTCGCATCAATAGGCTAAGTTCAAGGTAGAGCTGGTTTTAATGAGCTTTCATCGTCTGTAGCTTAAATAAATTTTACAAAATTGCCCATTCTCAAAGGCAATAACTGACCCAGCATACACTGTGCAACTGAGAGCCAATACACTTGATGTGGCCAAGCAACATATTGCATGGAATAACATTCAGTGGGTAATTTTTTACAATTGACTTTGGCAAAATTTATGTTTCATAATATATGGTTCGGACCTATTTTTTAATGATTCACAAAATTTCAAGATTAAAAAATTATCCACTTTAGAATACAGTGCTGAAATGCTAGAAACATAATCGGGATCTTGAAATACCGTTGCTAGCAGGGCAGTTAGCCTATAAACTCGAATAAGAGCTAGTGATTTATTGGAAAGAAGTAAAAAGTTCTAAGTAGCAACAAAAAATTCATATGTATAGTTTAAAGGTATGATGTTTTACTGGTCCCAAATAAGAGTGGTGTGGTCCAGTCCAGTCCAGTAAAAAGCTCTCTAAGTAGCAACAAAAAATTCATATGTATAGTTTAAAGGTATGAGGTTTTCCTAGTCCCAGATAAGAGTGGTGTGGTCCAGTCCAGTCCAGTCCAGTAAAAAGCTCTCTAAGTAGCAACAAGAAATTCATATGTATAGTTTAAAGGTATGAGGTTTTCCTAGTCCCAGATAAGAGTGGTGTGGTCCAGTCCAGTCCAGTCCAGTAAAAAGCTCTCTAAGTAGCAACAAGAAATTCATAGGTATAGTTTAAAGGTATGATGTTTTACTGGTCCCAAATAAGAGTGGTGTGGTCCAGTCCAGTCCAGTAAAAAGCTCTCTAAGTAGCAACAAGAAATTCATAGGTATAGTTTAAAGGTATGAGGTTTTCCTGGTCCCAGATAAGAGTGGTGTGGTCCAGTCCAGTCCAGTCCAGTAAAAAGCTCTCTAAGTAGCAACAAGAAATTCATAGGTATAGTTTAAAGGTATGAGGTTTTCCTGGTCCCAGATAAGAGTGGTGTGGTCCAGTCCAGTTCAGTAAAAAGCTCTCTAAGTAGCAACAAGAAATTCATAGGTATAGTTTAAAGGTATGAGGTTTTACTGGTCCCAGATAAGAGTGGTGCGGTCCAGTCCAGTCCAGTCCAGTCACTTGTCCTGTAGCAGTGAGCACTCAACATTACCTGTCAAAGAAATTAAAGATACTTCTCTTGGTTGTCTGGGTTGTCCAAGTTCATCTGTACTGCCTCTCTCTCCTTTTAGCAGCCTGTTTAGGCCATTCTTACCTTCATTCTTCAGTCAAGCTACTGTCAACTGGAGATGTATACTACTAGTGTATTGTACACACACAACAAAGGAGCAATGAACTACCTACCCATAAGTATACAGTAGCAATGGAATAGCTACTTTACTTTTCTTGCTTTGTAAGAAAAGTAATTGTACATACTCCATGCAATATGTTAATAGCTCCAGCTGCTAGTAATGTGTATGCTGGACTTAAAGTCAAAGTACACATACCATATTTGCTTGAATAAAAACCCTACTCCAATAAATGCCCATCACTATTCACCATTTCAATAGATATGCATACTTTTCCAGTACAAGTGCCCCGTCATTTAGATTGTCCCAGATAGTCCATTTGTCCATGTAGTGTTGAAGGCCCAAGGTTATGTGCTGAAGTCCACTTGAGAGCCTTTTAATTTTACGCGATTTTTCCCTTGTTAAGAACAAACGCTCGGAGTTTAATCAAGCAATTATGGTAGATGGCAATGACTAATAATAATACAATACAGCCTAGATCTAGGCAATAATACATAAAATTAGTGTTGAAACAAATAGTGAATTATTTGAATGAGAATTAATTCAAAATTTCAAATTTTGCATGATTATATTTCAGCTAGCATAATAAAAATTTAGACCTCACCTTATTCCAACCAGCTCCAGTACCCAGTACAGCCACAAGGGAAAGGGTTAGACAGGTGTTGTCTGAGAATGACTGAGATCATTTCCCGAAAACAGTAGGCCCAAGAAAAACTATGTACCACAAAAATAACAACGACACATTCTGAGAAAAAGATGTAGCAGCTGTTACAAGATCCATCAACAATGTGGAAGGTCACTGTTTAAGTCCTGATTCACACTCACCATAAAAAAACAACACGAAATTAAACTTTGGCCATCTTTATCTGCAAAGCATTATAAGCTCAGATCACCCACAATATTTTGACTGCTATGTCAATAGTAAGCCTATAGCTTGATGAACTGGTTGTCTTACTGAGCAATAAATATGTAGCAACTTACATGATGTAAACCACCTGTCAAAGTAGTATGTAACTTATTCCCAATGGAAGTCATTAGGACAACTGGTGGTGTACTCATATGCCCAACATACACTAGACTTATTGCTAGTACCTTTGCTGTGATCAGACAACTTGTCACCAAAAGTTGAGCCTCTCCTTGTTGGGCAACATATTATCCAATCACAGCAGAGGTCTAAAGGTCCCTGACCATTAACTGCTAGCATTAAAGTTACTAATGTATGTTGGGCTTAAAAAGTACAAAAAAGGAAATGAGTTGATATGAAGTTTGATCTATCATTCCTTTATTTAGCATGAAGTTTGTGTGCGATGAGGAATCAAGCATCATGATATTGTGGTAGAGAAAATTGACAGATCATCAGTTATACAAAAAGCTATTGCCACATCATTACCTTATGTCATTTAGAATTTGAGAAGTAACATCAATTGGAATGAATTTGTTACAAAAAGTGAACCAGGAAATGAAGTTAAAAGTAAAGGATTGTAGTATAATAGACCAGGGGGAGCAGCTATAGTAGTTAAAACTAGTATTCTATTTCTAATTCATAAATTTGAAGCATCATCTTTTGATATAAAAGCAGTGCCATAAACACAAGTCCCAGTTTTTGATTCAGCACAGCAGACATCCAAAGATGACAGAAAAAGGAATTTTGAGGAAAGCCACATTGTTTAAACAGACCAGCCCCACACCAGGTGACAGTTTTGATAGGCTTTGTGTCATGTAAACAAAAATAATGGTCAAGACAAAATATTAGAAGTTTTAGAATCAGGAATCACTTTAGAATACCCAAAAAAACTCGGTAATAATGGGCCACATATATGAGAGGAAGGTTCTCAAAATATTAGAGCAAAATATTCAATATTTGTTTCAACACTAACTATAATTAACATTAATGTACATGTATGCGCCATCTATACCTTCATCACCAATCCATAGACACAGCTTACATCATAGGATGGCCAGTAGTTCAGCTAGTGTGCCTTAGCTAGTGTGACTCGTTGACGACACTCAAAAAGGAACCGCAACAGAGCTTTCGTCTTTTTGGCCAGTAATGTTACACTCAGACAAGTCTCTTCTCTCTTCTTCCTTTAAAGAAGACGCATAAAGATAAATGACAATGTTGCCATTGCTTACAACAGTAGCTCCAAGAAAGCATTTTCTATTAATCCAGGATATTTTTTTCACATTCATCTGTACAACCTAACAATAAAAGAATAAAGTAATTGTGAATTGAGTCACACAAATGCTCAGAAGTCAGAATCCTACTAATCAATGCAGTCAGTACTGATTTGTCTGTTACTTTTCACATTAAGATCAAGTACAATTAAAATTACAATCAAGAACAATTGATGTTGTGAATATAATTATGTGCTACATGTATATGTGCATGGATATTTTTTCAAAAAATTGAATTCATCAAACATGCATGGCAAGGATAGAATTTTTATGTTTTCCGATACTAGAAAGTTTGAGTTGATTCTAAAAAAATCTGGGTTTTTAAAAGAATTTTTAAAGTTGCTCAAGAATCGGGCCAACGTCCCTTTACAATGGGTCACGGGTCAAATTTTGCCAAAAATAAAGAGGAGAGAATTTCCCATTTTTATATTTTTCCTGATACATATACATGTTCTTATGTTGTGTAGCAAGTTTGAGTTGATTCCGATCAAAATTGGATTTTTTACGAATTTTTAAAGTTACTCAAAAATCAGGTCAACGTCCCTGTACTACCGTAGGTCGGGTTATATTTACGGCTGCTAATATTCGCGATTTTTTCCCGCGGCTAGCAATTGCCATAGCAACTAGATGCTAATTTAATTGAAAACGGCGCGTTATTGAAGCACAGCACCCGATTGCAGTGTTCTTGAGTTGTTATTCTTCTTGCTGTTACTAATCCTTGGACTCTTTGAAGCTGTTTTAGCCAGTTCTTTTCAGAAATACTCTACTCACTCTGCCTCGCCGTGTCTTGGGACTCTCCACCCATTCTAGTTAGTGTTTTATTAACTTGGGTGTGGTTTATAATCACGACCGACCGACCAGCAGTGATTTTGTAGCGAAGAACTGGAAGGTAGCGGTCCATCTATACAAGAAGATAACAGATAGAGAACTGGAGTCTGGGTGGCTCTACTCAAACTGCTCAAGAGTAGCTAATTAGCTGCTGAACACTGTAATTGTATAAACACGTGGTCAATTGTCATAGCAACAATCAATTTGTTTCCATGGTATTTAATTGAACTTCTTTATTAGTTTTTATCACCGCGAATATTAGCAGCCGCGAATATAACCCGACCTACGGTATAGTACAGGGTCACGGGTCAAATTTTGCCAAAAATAAAAAGGAGAGAATTTTCAATTTTTATATTTTTTCCTGATACATATACATGTTCTTATGTTGTGTAGCAAGTTTGAGTTGATTGCAATCAAAATTGAATTTTTCACAAATTTTTTAAGTTACTCAAAAATCAGGTCAATGTCCCTGTACTATAGTACAGGGTCACGGGTCAAATTTCGTCAAAAATAAAAAGGAGAGAATTTTCCATTTTAATATTTTTTCTGATACGTATACATGTTCTTATGTTGTGTAGCAAGTTTGAGATGATTCCAATCAAAATTGGATTTTTTACAAATTTTTTAAGTTGCTCAAGAATCGGGCCAACGTCCCTTTACAATGGGTCACGGGTCAAATTTCGCCAAAAATGAAAAGGAGATAATTTTCTATTTTTATATTTTTCCTGATACATATACATGTTCTTACACTAACCAGATTTTTTATAAATTTTTTAAAGTTACTAAAATGGCTACCATATGTAGCTGCTAATTTTAGAGGTGGGGTAAATTTTGGCCAATTCATTTCATCACAACAAAACCCGCCAATTTAAACCATTATTCACATACTCAATGGCACATTAGTGGCATGATCACAAATTAACCGTCAAATAAGACCGGGAAATCAACAAAAATTTAAAGCAAACACCCCCCCCCAAATTAATCTTTAACCCTCCAAAATGTGGCATTCATTAGTCTAGTAACGCCAATCAATAATAAACCCCCAAATATGTTAGACTATACAGTAAATATTCACCAATTCTACAGTCCCAAACTAGCTAATCCTTACCAATAATATTCCTTCAACGCCATCGTTCTATTCGTCCATTTATGACGGCAGAGTCAGTTCTCGCTTTTTCTTCGGAATCAGAACTGGTCACGGCCTCTCACTGTAGCTTTTATCTTCACCTAATGGTAGGTAAAGTATTGAGTTAAAGAGCAATTTATCCATCAATAAAGCCTACCAGTCTTAAACTTTAGGACGGTGAGAGCAAAAACTTTAGGATGACGAGAGTAAGAGACGACTCACAAATGAAAGGCAACGACTCTGACAAGACGGACATTGACTATTGACAAGTGAATTGACAACGTGGCCTTAAAATCTGCGCATGCGCATTTGGTCAGTCTGCAAAAGTACGCCAATAACAATACTGACAAGATACACTGTCTATAGATTTTTCTAGAAGTACCTATAAAAGTTACAGTGTACATATTCCAAGGTTCAAATGGATGGTTTAGTCAATGAAAATAATAATGAGCTTTTAAATACCTGTGATCAAGAAGGAGCAAAACTCAGATCTTAACTGCATGAGAATTAGAGCAGAGTTATGACGTAAAAAATCTACAATAGCAAAATCTATGCAGTTCTGGTTTTTTAGTTTTAGCTTTTATCATTTTTAAATGTGTCTTTTTAATTAAAAACAACCATGAATCAAGCAAAACTACATTCTACTAATTCAAAAATAATAAAAATGTTACTAAAAAGTTTTTCGAGGAGTAAAGTTGACTTTAATGGGCACACTAGGTCTAGACAGAATTATACCGTCATATGGCAACCTATCACTGGGAAAATTGGACTTCATTTCAAAGTGACGAACAAGCTACATATGCGAAAAAAAAGAAATGCAAAAAATTACTTTAATTTTATACTTGGCATAGTAGAATTTTTATCTCCACTTCAGCAAATCTTCGTCCTAAAATTAAAATAAAGATTTTATTTATAACAATAATCATTGTTTTCAATGTACACTTACCCCAGCAGCCTTTAGCTCCAAATCCAAATGGCAGCACAATAAAAGGATGTATATCGTCAGTTGTCCAACGATCAGGATTGAACTTTTGTGGATCTTTGAAAAGCATTGGATCTTGACTCATTGCTTCCATTACTCCCAGTATTGGTACCTTAAAAATGTAAAATAAAATTAAAAATGATAACTATTATTTACTTTAGCTGGGATATGATATCCCAGTAGCTCTATGTCATGATCAAGTAATCTTGTTGGAAAGTTTGTGACTGAGTATAACCTGTATAATCATGTATAAAAAAATTTTAATGTTTTACTAGATTGTAGAAAGAATTGGCCTGGATGCTACTGTATAATAAGTGCATTTCAATACCTTTGTGCTTCCTTAATGATGAGTCCTAAATAAGGCAGCTTATGAAGAGAGCTTCCATCAATATCTTCATCATCATCCATTACAGATTGCATCTGTTGGTACACTTTCTCTTGAACCTCAGGATGCTTAGCAAGCTCATAAAGAATAAATGAAACAGTGGCAGCGGTCTGTAATAAAAAATTACAATAGTGAGAATGAATAATTACAATTGACTCACAGTGTCTAGGCCAGCTGCAAGCATACTAATAGCATTGCCAATAGCTTCATCTTGAGACATGTTGCCTTCAATGAGCCATTGCTCAATGAGACTTGTTCCATGCACTCTTTCTTTTTTCAATGCAGCTCTTGTTTTTATATCTGATATATACTTATCAGCATATTTTCGACCAATTTCATAAACTTTGTCTAGCCCTCTATTAAACTGCTTGTACGATGATGTGGCAACTATTTTGTACAATGGAAATGCAGTTTGAAGCTCATAAAGAGAATCTATTACAGCACCAGTTGCATTTTGTAGCTCTTTTGCATGACCATCTTCATCACATTGGCTGTCAAGGTTAACTCCAAATGTAAAATGGGCACCAGCTATAGTAGTATAATAATGCATAGATTAGAGTATCATTCCTAGCATTAAAAATTATACGGTATTTATTTTTGTCATATATGGTCAATTATGCTTTAAAGCCAGGTATACACTAGGCAACATGTTGCTTACAAGATCAAAGTAACCACAAATGTTGCCAGCAGCATGTTGCCTAGTGTATGCCTGACTTTAAAGGTAGTACGCTATACTTAGAGGGCTTCTATGTTCATAGGATAAAGTTTTGAAAAAAACAGCAGGATCAGAAAAATATTTTAGCAATGCTATTGCAATTGTAATTATACATAAAATTTATGTAATAGTCAAGTTTACCTTCAAGTGACCAATATCTGACAAGATCTCTTATATCATTGACAGTACCATCTTTATTCTGAATTTCATGTACATTTCTTATAAATTGTTTGGCAACTTTATTAAACCCAGAGCAATAGCTAAACACATTAGCAGGTAATGCCTGCTTGGTAGCCTTAGAACGATTAGTGAGCCACTCCTTCCCAGTCCTATTGAAAAATAAATTACAAAATGTACATCATGCCATGTTATTTCTAAAAAATCTTTTTAAAACTATTGCTTTATTATGGTTAGAACAAATAAGTAAAACCTGCCCAAAACTAGATCTTTATGCTACTGGGGAAAGTCATTAGAAATTATCTTTACATGATGGAATTGGATTCATCATTCATTCATTCATTCATTCATATAAAGCTAAACTTCACAATCTCTTATTTGCAAGTCTTTCAAAAACAGTACTTCACACCATAAATGACACATTATTACTTACTGAAAAATAAATAGGCTGGGTTCATTTCTCCTTTGCATGATCCAGTCTACATTTTTATCAATAAGAGACCTAGTAGGATAGTGTCCTTCATTTCGAAAAACTTTCTCCACTGCTGATGGATCAGCTACATAGACCATAGATTGGCCTAAAGGTATAGGAAAAATGACTTTTAGTCAGTGGTCTTTCACTAGCTAAAATATGGTCATATAGTCATCATTTATCAATGTTGCTTGAAACAAATTTTAGTACCAATCGATTCTAATTAATATGCAACGATGGTAAAAATAATTCCAGTTTTCATGCAGCTCTGAAACAAGAGAGAGAGTTAGGCTCTCATCCATGCTCCAACCTGTTCCTTAATTAACAAGGCTTGCCTTGTGACTAAATATTCTAACATGTATAGTACAATACTGGACTTACCAATGAAATTCATTTTGAAGATTGGTCCTAGGTTTTGTATGTGCTTGGTAACAAATTTGCTGAATGAAGTGACATCTTTTAACAATCTCAAGTGTCCAATTATTGGCAAGGATCCAGCTGGACTAGGAAGAGCAGTAAAAGGTTTCATCATTATAAATTTAATGAAGTTGGTATAACTGAAGTCTTCTGTAAGCGGGGTCTAGCATATATATACTGAAGTTATGACTCAAGACTGAAGATTGAGGTCATTGATATAGACCACCAGAGTGAGAATTGCAAAAGCTATGAATTTCATTAATTTTATCATAGATATTATAGACTAAGTAACCTACGTAATATCTATGATTTTATATGCGGTGA
Organism: Amphimedon queenslandica; assembly: GCF_000090795.2. NCBI lineage: Eukaryota > Metazoa > Porifera > Demospongiae > Haplosclerida > Niphatidae > Amphimedon > Amphimedon queenslandica. The sequence continues at coordinate 15,963 of NW_003546645.1, read as the reverse complement.
TTGCGGTGTCCACCCACGCGTCATACCGGTAATTGACTGCCATTTTTGTTAAGGAAGTTAATGGAGGCAAGAAGAAAATGCCTCACTTACCTGCTGTAGCTCTATCAAAAGCTAAAAAGTGCTTGTTATAAGAAAGAATAGTTGCCTTTAAGCTTCTCCTGTAAAAGATTTGGTCAAATTCGCTCCAGAATTCTTAATACAGGCTTGTTTTTTAGATGTTAGTTGTCGAGGCGCCAGACTAATTAAATAGTTGCTGTCTTTGTGTAATCAGAGATAGTATACTATCTCTGGTGTAATAAAGGATTCGTAGTGAAGAATGCAAACATCGACAATACCAGTAATTAGTGACAATTAAAAAATCATACCATTATCTATCATCATGTTACAAGCAGTATATATGGTAATAGATCTACACACACCTACATAAAGAATGCAAAACCACATAGATTATAGTTTAAATGCTCGCAGCCTCACTATGATCTATGCTCAAATCAGTACCTAGAAATGACTTAGCAATGCTATACATGCACACATGAGCACAAAATGAATGCATAAATAATGTATAACTGTATACATTGTGGTGAAACCATAGTCATTTTACACGGAATAGTTTGAGGTAGAATATCATATTATCATAGTGGGATATGATATCATCATTGTGGACTATAACATCATCATAAGTATTATAATTAAAATTATTTATCTTTTCCTTAAATTTTTATATTTAAAAAATGCATATTGTTATTCCTTTTAATGTACAGTTGTTATTGGCCTCGCCTACGCGAGGTATAGGTAGTTGTTGTGTGTGTCTGTCATTACCCGAGACCGCGTAGGCGTAGTCGTTACCCGAGACCGCGTAGGCGTAGTCGAGGGTAAAGCAGTCGTCCTGTCTGTGTGTTCGCTTTGACCTCCACATTTGAGCTGACACTGCTTTCTTGTCTTGTCCCGGATAGTCTTATAATCAACACTTGCTCTAGAAAAAGTTATTCTCCGTCTTGGGAATCCTTGATTTGTCTTTTCCGTGGTAAAAGAAGCTGGCAAAGTCGCCAAACGCAGTCGGCTCTCCTGCAGCTCTTTCGTAGTGAAAGCAAAAGAGCAACAGGGCAGATAAAACAATAAAGCAAAGCCTCATCTTTCATTAATATGAGAAAAATTGTTCCAATCTTCTTCGTTTTAAAGATATGATAGCCCAAACTTTCATACCTTGTGAGTTTAGACGAGGCTCTCTTCTCCCGAGGTAGCGGCCAGAGTCTTTTAACATTAGGGACTAGATAGCAGTTTGTATGCAACAAATAGAGCCTAACAAATGTATGCTAAACTGTTTAAAAGTCGAGAAAAACCAAAGCTTTCTTCACCACTTAGGGCCATGTGCCACCATTTACTGTGTGTGGGGGTGGAGCATGGCTTGATTGAGCCACACCTTCATTGCAGCCACACCTTTACATTGCTGCAGATAGCAGTGCAGCAAATATGCTGGAGCTCTTTGTTTAAAAAAACAAAAAATTCTTTGTCTGTCTCAAAACATTCACTAAGTTTTAATAAATCTAGTACATGCTGAAGCTTCTTCTCTGTCTCAAAACTTTCACCAATTATTTTCTCTTAATTTATTGAAAATGTTACATACAGATTGTGTCGAGGGTATGCACTTTAGTGCTCTTGTTCATTCATTCATTCTGTACAACTGAAATTTGTTTTTAATAAACAATAACTTTAGCACAGCGTGTTCTAAGCTCCTAGATCTTTCTTTTTGACGTGGAAAAGTCTTTCTTAACTGTTTTGTGTTGCTCAAATACAAGTGCTAGGTACAGAAGCTTCAAAGTAAGAAAATCGAGTAGTTGGGCCAAGTTCCGTTGTGTTGGCACTTTAGAGATAGCTGGTAGCATTTTTCAGTAGATTAGAACATGGCCTTCAAAAATTATGAACAGATTTCTCTAAATCTTACTTGATGAAGAGTTATACTTACTTGAAATTGTTGAGGTCACTCGTTTGTGCAGCGCTAGAGCAACAACTTGCTGGGTTATAGGTACTAAAGTACCTATACTATCTCAAATATACAAAGGCAACAACTTTTTTTGTCAGCAAGTTTATCATATATTGCTGATTAGTAAAGAAAAAGTGAAGCTTCTTTCTCACATGGTCTTCTTGCTGCCACTCATTCCAGTCATGGAATGCCACACCTTTCAATCTACATGCATGGGAGGGGCTGGAGCTGCTTGCATGTATGTGCTGCAGTGCTGCTACTTCTGCAGGTATTCAAGAGCAAGTGCAACTGTAGGAAGCTAGTGTTGAGCAGACTCTCTTCATGCTGATAATCAAACAGTTATTGAAGTGCGGGCATGCACCATAGCAGCTATAGGGGCGAGGCCATGCACCGTAGGTGTCTCGTTTGAGATTATGTTATCAGTGCAGGAGAGGTATAAGAGTATAGTCCAGCCTATGGCCATTCATTTTTACCAAATAAGGGACAAATATGTGTACCCCATCATAGTAGAACTAACAATGTGTGTAATTATAATCGTGAAAAATTTAAATACCAATCACACCTGCGAGTACATGTACTTGTACACATCCCTTACAAAACAGGTCACTGCTCATTGGCAATTTCTACCTTGTAATCTAATCTACCATGTAATCTACCTTGGAACAAAACACACCCTTCAAGAAATTTAATGAGTAGCTGGGGGTGCATATTAGTCAGGCCACTAAGTGCATAATATTTTAGTTATGACAATAATGATGTACATATAAATAATTAAAATAAATTTAAAAGTAAAAAATAACAGCATACAAAAATTCGAAAAAAAATTAAATACTGGCAGGAAAAAGTCTTTCCAATCAATGCATCAAAACTTTTTGTCAAATCTGTCAAAAATGCACATAGTTCTGCTCCAGCTATTACTAATTTAGTTTTTCTGTGTGTCTAATATTAATGTATTTACAAAAATAGGATAAATAAAATAAAGATTAACAATGAAATTTTTTTTTAATAAATAAAAATCAAAAAACAAAGCAATGACATTTAAAAATTAAAAAAAATTAAGTATAAAAATAAAAATATGAAATAAAAAAATAGAAAATAAAATAGCAGTTATTTTCTGAAACTTTTTTTTCAAGCCCCACCTTTCTAACCAATTTTCTGTAATACTTTACAAACTTTTTCTATATGGTTTTGTAGCTTGAGAATCTTGAAGGTATCATCACTTGCTTTATTTTCAAAATATATAAAGAGTATTTGAAATGTAAGAAATGCTTCATATATTGACTGCTATGTAGCCATTAGTATACTGTCCTTGCATAGAGCAATGCACTACTAATCCACTGAATTGAAAACTGAATATTTGACAAAGGAAAACTTAATACCGTATAGCGGAAAATTTTCGTGGCCCAAAATTTTCGTGGATCCGTCCAAAAATCAATTTCGTGGCTTTAATTTTCGTGGTTTTCTACAATTCGGCCATCTTAAACCGTATCGATTTTCGCGGATTTTATTTTCGTGGGTTTTGAAAAAAACGCGAAATCTACGAAAATTTTGGGCCACAAAAATTTTCCGCTATACGGTATGCTCCAAGTTCCAATGAAATATTTTCCACTTTTAACAAACTTTGTGCAACTGGGATCTATGATCTATCCTTAGCAAATCTGCATTGTGCAATGCACAATTAATGTAGATTATGTATTATCAACAAAATATTATAAAAATAGTTTTAGTGATGGCGGCTTAAAAGTGTTCCTGACATAGACTGGTTTTGAAAAGATTAGACCAAATGAATTGTTGACTCTACAGTAGTAATATCCAACTGTTGAGTTATTAATAGGATTTAAAAGAAGAGAACTGTTCCACCACACATATCCTTCATCATCAGAGTTAGGACTGTACACAATATTAGACACTTTACTACCACTGATGATAGTGTAGCCACTGGATCTATTAGATATCTCATCAGTACTATACAACCATGAGACTTCAAATGGAGACTCTCCATAAACAGAACAGTTCACATACACTGTCTTGTAGTTCAAATAATATAGGAAGTAGAACCATATAGGACCTATAGATTAGTTTATAAGAATAATTCCAGGAATTACTCATATTAACCAGCATTATCCATCTGTTGCTCATAATCAGAGTAATTTCCACTACCATCTAACTCTCCAACATTAAGATGCCATAACAGGAGTGATAGAAACAGACCAATAAAAAACATAGTCATGTTGAAGCAAGTACATAGGCTGTAGTAAAATATGTGAGCCAAGTCACATAGTCCATAATTACCCTCTTAGCTATATCCTTTATACTATAGCCTGCAATCTTATTGTGCCAAAAGTTCAAAGCTGTCAATATTTAACTTTGAACACAAGGCTAATAGAGTTATTTATAATAATATTCAATAATGATATTATTCATGATTTAAATTTTTGGTGCAGTAATTGCACTATTGATCATAATGAAAATCATTTATTTGTTGTAAAAAACTTAACAGTGATTATCAATGCTGTTATTATAGTCTTACATAGCCAGGTCCTTTGAGCCATTATTGTATTCAAAAGAGTCTGATTTTTCTATGAAACATAAGACTTGATCATGAAGCATTAATAAATATACCAATAACCTACAATGTGTATCATTAAATTTTCTATGTTTTGTAATTCTTGTAACTCCACAATTTACTAACAGTCCTGTTCACACCTTCATTTACACTTTAGGTGCTAACATCTTAAAATGTTCTTATACGTATAAAAAAGCTTGAGCACAATTTATGCAATGTTCATGAGCTTTCGCCACAGTTAAATGCACAAAGATCTTGTTATTATTTGCATGACAATAATTCATTTTTAAATATTTAAAATTAAAAATTTTTAGAGCTCAAAATTTATCAGTTTTGATAAAAAAAAAGATATTATAATGGCAATGAATAATAGTAGTAAAGAAGCAATGAAAATAACTTTAACATAACTGCAGTGAGTTTCAGTAGAGGGTCGAGATTTAGAGATATTATTATCATGAGACTGGGCATCAGTAAGAGAGAGGGCATTAGGTGTGGAGGGTTGAGGTTTAGAGACATTATTATCATCAGGCTGGGCATCAGTAAGAGAGAGGGCACTAGGTGATGAAAGAAATCTCTCAACTTCAGCTTTTGCTTTGCCAAGTTGATCTGGAAAGTCTTCACAAACTTGAAGTATTCTTCTCCATGTCACATCATTATTGGAATCTATCCATCTCTGGAACACTAGTATCAGCTTATCAGAGGCTGCTTGTTGACTGTGCAAAAGGTCATCTACTTGTACATCAAGTGCAGTCCCAATAGTTGAATAATGGGAGGAAGAATGGTTAAATAGCCTAAGAAGGTGACTCTTTTGAGGCGCTTTGTCTAACAGGAGGTCTGTATTAATTAAGAATAAAAAATAATAAATATTTTAACACTTTCTCACTTTTAACAGATGTATAATCATTAACTTGTTTCTGTGTTTCATCAGACCCTATACCCATGGCAGAAAAAGTCTCTTCAATCAATGCATCATACCTGTTTGTCAAAGTTGTCAAAGCATCACGTAGTGTTCCATATGTTTTAGGAGACTTCCCTTCACCATGAAGCCAATGTGACATAAATTCTTTTAGAATATTCTCAAAAGGCTCGTCTTCATACTTTTCTTCATTCTCATCGTACCAATCCTGACTTAAATCAAGTTTTTCAGCTAAATCAAAAGTAGTCTTCATATCAAATCCTATCTTTTTTAAGGCAAATAAAATGGTATCAACATCTAAATTGAATAAAAGCAATATGCATGGCAGTGTTAAGCATTTTTCGAAGCTCATACCTAGTTTCTTGCTATTTGTAATATTATCTTGAAATGTTCTTTCCTCTACATAATGAAAGGGAATTAAAATAATACACAAAATATATGTAGCTACTAACCAATCTTATTTACATAGTCATTTACAGCTTCCTTTTCCCCTATTGCACGTAATGCTTCAATAACTTGAAGCCTTGTTGGCTTAGAGCACTCTTTTAGCCAAGCTTCGAACACACCATCTAGTCTGTTGTAATCACCTGATATGTTAAGTTGATTAGCTAGAGATTGTATTTTCCCTGGCTCCATAGCTTCAATATTGGCACATAGCTCATGTAAAGGTGGTTGCTCATGTAAATATACGTGCATGTGTACTTTGTCACCTACACAAATGACAACATATTAATTATTATGAAGTGAAATTAGGCAAGCTCAAGTCAAAAGCAGTATCAGTGCTATTAATGTCTAGAGTTTCAACATACCTAGCCATGGGCGCTGTCGAGTGGTAACCTCTGAAGTGGTAACATTACCGTATGGGCAGGTAAGCGTTTTATGGTCACGCTCACTCAGAACACACAGGTGAACAGAAGGATGTTCACACTTTTTGTCTATACAAAAAAATTGCATTTGTAGCTTTAAATAGTTATGACTGCCGTGAAGCTCCTTGATTATGATGGTTAAGCAATCAAATATGAATTCCTTTATTTCGTAGCAGTTGGCTTGCTGCCCATTGTAATAAATCTCTATGTATGTCACAGAGTCAATGAGGAGGATTCCGCCAGACGGTTTGTAAACCAATTGAATGGCATTCCTGTAGATGTTGGTTGGTTTGCCTCGTTTGTTCAATTCAACTAGTTTTATCCTATCATCTTTAAGAAGAAATGTAATCAGCGTACAAAATAGTCCTCGTGGTATAACCTTGTTGTCCCAGGATACAATCAATGGCTCCACTTTGTCACGGTAAGATTTTCGTAATGTTGAAATTTCTTTTTCACCAGCAGTAAGTAAGACACAGGGAAGGAAATATTTATCTCTTTCGAACTTTGCAGTGATGTGCAACTCTATCATCAATGTAAGCAAATCTGACGGCTTACAAAAGCGAGCAATTTTGTTGATTACCTTTGTCTCAAAATATCCATGTTGCATATTTTCCAAGGCATCATTTGGCATGTCAATCTTTAGCGTATCTTCTATATAGTCACTTCCCTCAAAGAATGAGATGCTAATAAGAAGTGATATATCATCAACAAGGTCTTGAGGCTTCAGGAATACAACATTAGGAAGTGCTGTAAAGTAACTTATTCCAGACAAATCATGGAAAAAAAGCAACGTCTTCTGGACATCATCAGGTTTCATGTTGTGCTTCTTTCCAATTTTATAGCATTCTTCAACAGGTATTGTTGTCTCGTTTTTCTCTTTGCAAGAGTCCTGAATTCCTTTTAATAGTTGAAGCTGGTTGCGTGAGATTTTGGCTTTTGTATACGACTTGCAGATTTTATGTATGATCTTTTCAAATGTATTTGGGTTTTTCTGTTCTGAACTTGATTTATTGGCAATTAAAGGGAAAACTCGATTACCACTACAAAAATTTTGAATGGTAACATCTCTATCAAACTTATCCAAATACTCGTTTAGGTGCTCCTTTTTCTCTTCAAAATTTACCGATTGATCATAAAAAGTGCCAAATACAAATACACTTGGTTTAGAAGAATCGCAAACAATTTCATATGATTCTTCATTAGGGCCCCTGCTCTCCATAGACACAATAGAACTAATCAGCCAATCCAGAACTTGTTCATTGGTCAGTTTACGTTTGACAGGATCTCCTATGCGCTTCCCTTGCACACTGTAGAAGAACTCTGTCTCATCTTTCAACCCTTTTGTAAGCTTCTGTGTCACAATGTTGACAACAGCTGACTTTCCACGGAGGAAGGCAGGAGCTATATCTAGGAAGGCGGCCTGACCACCAGTATCAGTAATACAAATAAAGTGCTGCTCATCTGATTCATTGCTGGAAGTTGAAATTTTTGATTGAATATGATCGATTATGCTTTCTATTCTCGTAAATCTTGTCCCTGTTTCGTCGGAAGATTGTACAACTGCCTGTACTGGTTTGATAATGGGTGTACTGTCGTGTAGAGGATTTGGAACCTCACCTAGCAATAGCTTTATACTCGAAGACTTCCCAGTTTCAGGTGGACCAGATATCAAGACTTTTGTCCACTTAATTGTCAATACTAAACAAAAGTTATTATTATTATAATGGAAGGTTTAATTGGTACTGTAAAGTGAGATTAGGTTTTATCAAGAGTACATAATACCTTATACAAAAGGAATAGATAACCCAGAATTAAACAATAAACATTATACATTGATAAGGCTAACAATAATTGTTTATATGATAGCTCAAAAGTAATTACTAAGATAAGTTTGCCCGATGGCCAGGTACTCCTAAGTAACAGGTGTGTCAAGAGAGAAATTCTTAAATTATATATTTATGTCATCAATGCCATATAATTAAAATAGCTAGAAATTATCATAAGTTCTAAATTGATTATAGTAATTGTCTGTAAGCAGGAAAGCATAATTACTAAGCATGCATCTAATCAAATCCCTGTGTGCATTAGGATTCGGATTCAGATAAATGTTAAAAAATTAGACAGTGTAAATTGACTCAATATTTGAAAAGCATCTAATTACAAGTGCACAGTGGCATATCCAAGGGGGGGGGCTGAGGGGGCTTGAGTACCCCCCTCATGGCAGGGCTCTGAAAAAAATTACTTAAGTCCTGGGTCAGACACCTCGAGGTCTCTTCCCTACGCTCATTGTACTCTTCATTTGAAAGTATGGCATGACTATTGATACCAGTTGCCTTAAACGTAACATCATTATACTTGAGCACCCATCGCATTAGAAATTTATGTTAGTTGATGTGTTTTATTCAATTACATTTAATCAATATTAAATCATTAAATCAGTTTTTTGAACTAGGAGAGGAATTACTGACACAAGTATGTATCTATTATACAACTTGCTTGATAATTAGGCTAAGGATAATTATTCATATAGTGCTAAAGTAATTACTAAGATCAGTTTGACCAATTGCCAGCAGGCCAGGAACTCCTAACTAACAGGTGTGTCAAGAAAGATTTTCTTATAAATGTATAATGTCATCGATGCCATAATTAAATATTATACATAGTTAGAAATTATCATAATTGTCTAAATTGATAACAATAATTGTCTGTAAGCAGGAAAGCGTAATCACTGAGCATGCATTTAATCAAATTCCTGAGTACATTAGGATTCGGGTTCAGATAATATTGAAAAATTAGTGTGAATTGACTCAATATTTCAAAGGCATCTAATTAAATGTAAACGTACATTACTCTATCATTTTATTTATGATTAAAGTTTATTTTTCAAATTCCTATCAACTACAGATGAATATTCCAGGCCACCTATATTATTATCATTGCTATTATTATTATGAATTTAACAGTATACTATAAAACATAGAGACAAGAGACAAAGGACAGAGAATATCAACCAGCCCCACCTGCAACACCACTGATGTTATGCATGAATTATATCAACCAGCCCCACCTACAACACCGTATGCTATGAATTATTATAAAGCACTACACTTGATGACGTATGTGCAAGTAAATACAATGTGAAGAATTCTGACAAACACAAAATTCTTAATATTGAAAAATAGGCTTTGACATTATTCAACATAATAGATGCCATTAAATTGCCCAAATTTTCTCCCCTCTAAATTGTATGATGCATAAAAGCACCCTTTATAATAAAAGTGATGGTACTCCCAATCTTAATTTAGCTAATTACACTGAAGAATGATCATCTTATCTGACCTTCATCCTCGGCTGATGCCATGACTACTTAGATATTGAATTTCTTGAATCTAAGTCCTGCAGCTTCTGAGTTTTTCCCTTTAATGTATCCAGGAGCAAGGAATAGTCACCAGAAACCCGAGAGAGGCTCACAGTGGCAGGGGCGTAGCTGGACCTTGGGTGACGGTAGGGTTAGAAGACAAAATGGCGCGCGAAGCGCGCCGCAATTTTGGCCACACCCCTTTTACGTGACAAAATGGAGGCATTTTCCTGCAAGCTGAGCAAAATCAGAGTGAAATTATCATTGTACATAGCTTTAAAAAGAGCTGTGGTTATCAGCCACCCCCTTTTGTTATTGTAAGAACAATGAATATAATCTTTTGGGTTATAATTTCAATGAATATAATTATAAGGCCACTTTGATGGTAGGGCCCAGGCCCCCTCAGGCCCTACCTCAGCTACGCCCCTGCACAGTGGTAGTCGAGGTGGGAGCCGTCTGTCCATTGCTCCATAGATACTATATACCGTAGGTCGGGTTATATTCGCGGCTGCTAATATTCGCGATTTTTTCCCGCGGCTAGCAATTGCCATAGCAACTGGATGCTATTTTAATTGAAAACGGCGCGGTATTGAAGCACAGGACCAGGCTGCAGTGCTCTTGAGTTGTTATTCTTCTTGCTGTTACTAATCCTTGGACTCTTTGAAGCTGCTTTGGCCAGTTCTTTTTAGAAATACTCTACTCACTGTGCCTCGCCGTGTCTTGGGACTCTCCACCCATTCTAGTTAGTGTTTATTGATTTGGGTGTGGTTTATAATCATGACCGACCGACCAGCACTGGTTTTACAGCAAAGAACTCGAAGGTAGAGGTTTATCTATACAAGAAGATAACAGATAGAGAGCTGGAGTCTGGATGGCTCGAATAAAGCTGCTAAAAATAGGTTATTAGCTGCTGAACGCTGTAATTGTATAAACACGTGGTCGATTGTCATAGCAACTATCAATTTGTTTCCATAGTATTTAATTGAACTTCTTTATTAGTTTTTATCACCGCGAATATTAGCAGCCGCGAATATAACCCGACCTACGGTATATAGTATCTATGATTGCTCAGTGAGCTGGACGACGTCGACTGCCCTCGGGGAGTTGACCCCGCATTTAGACTGAAACCCCGGAACACGAATCCTGAAAAGTTCAGGGTGGAGTCGCTGGAGTCTGATCGCAGAATTATCAAGGTAATTATGGATGGTGTAAGGAGAAGGAACATTCAGCTTTTCTTGTCAAAGCAATCTCAAATTATCAGTGAGCCAGTGCATATATAAATAAGGTTTGGTCTTTATCTTCAGATTTTTAGACCCTGTTCAATTGAATGACTTGCTTAAAGCGCTCGAGAGATTCGGAGTCAAGTTGCCTGCTCTTCCTTGGCGGTCACTGGGTGAAAGGCTAGGGCTGGAGAAAGGTACACTAGATGACATCGAGTCGTACTTTACTGCTCTGAAGACCGTTATGGATATGATGGATCAAAGGGTGTGCGAGGATGAGTACATAGATTGCTTGAGAGAATGCTTGTTTGTCTGGTTGGACCGTAATGATGATCGAGCCACGCTCAGCTTCCTCATATCTGCACTTTATAGTTTGACTGAAGAGACTTCTGAAGACAGTGTGGGGATTTTGCTTGCTGTCGAATCAATGATAGGTACATAAATTCTACATTGTGAAGCCTTAAATAATAAAATTTTATTATTATTATTATTCTTTAGGTTATTATGT
>NW_003546645.1:1646-3211 GCF_000090795.2 Amphimedon queenslandica | reverse complement strand
TATGAACTGTCTGGTTTAATCAGAGCTAATTATAATATTTACCCACTAACTGATCTAATTTTTAATTGTTTTTACTTTCTTTTTCCTCTAACTACTGTGTCTATTCTACTCTACTTTTAATCTATATACCATGGTATGCAGGTTCTCTGTTGCATATTCATCAGGCTATCTCTTTTCTTTCTTTCCCCCTGTTTCTCTACCTCTCTTTTTACTAGCGTGTAAAGTGTTATAATAATAATAATAATAATAATAATAATAATAATAATATTTTTAACTTGTTTTACCCTGTTTGTTGAATAATAATAATAATATTTCTATCTTAGCATTATGATAATAATAATAATTCAAAGTTTACTACAGAATTTAAGTCATAGAATAGTTAGAACCTGCAGGGGCAAGATCCTCAATATAATCTGGCATCTATAAATGATAATAAATAAACTTAAGCAGAATCAGTTTTCAGAGGCTAGGCATGTGTGTATCATGAATATGGTATCATCCACTTACCATGAATTGAATTTTATCAAAATAGTTTTGAACTTTACCCCCCTCCCCGACCTCAGTCCCCTGGCCCCCTACCGCGCCCGACTATATTTTCGTGGCCCGATAGTGACTCTTGAGTTGATGTATAATCTCTAGCTGCAAAGAGCGTGTCTCAGCTTGTGCGATATAGTAGTTTGAGACTCCAGAGCACTGAGGAAGCAACCGAGATGATAAAACACACAGAATCAGCTTCTAACATGGATGGTAAGAAAATAATATGGACACTAAGCAATTGCATGATCAGCATCAATACACTTAGTTTCTAAGACCAATTTTGAATAGACCTGAAATAAAATTTAATGTTGCATTATAATTGAAAAACTATCCCTCTAGTAAGAACATAATTTGATAGATTTCTTTGAACCAGGGGACAGTCTCTCAAAAGGGACTGTACAGGACCCCATTTTTCAAAGGAAGTGGATATTGGTCCGGCAGCCGGACGCCTACTGCGCGGCTATAGATCCGGCAGTCCGTTGTTCTCCGTAAAACAGCTTGTGCGCATGCGCAATAGTGCAAAATGGAACTTAGTCTTTTTTTTATCAAGAAACCCTAATCCCAAAACCCTACAATCCCGGAGGCTAAGATGTACGACAGGGTGCTCTAAAAACTAAACACTAAACCCCAATCCCAACCCTACGACCCCGGAGGCTAAGATGTACGAGAGGGTGCTCTAAAAACTAAACACTAAACCCCAATCCCAACCCTACGACCCCGGAGGCTAAGATGTACGAGAGGGTGCTCTAAAAACTAAACACTAAACCCCAATCCCAACCCTACGACCCCGGAGGCTAAGATGTACGAGAGAGTGTTTATTTTTAAAAAAAGTAAAAAAAAGTGATAAAAAAAAGAAAAAAAAATCAAACATTTCAGCATAGTTTTAGTCAATAGTCCCGACAGGATTCGAACCGCTGACCCCATCCGTGCAATCCAGACCAGCCTCTCCACTACACCACCGCAACCCTGCTGCATTAACGTTGCTGATTGTCGTATTTATACTTGATATCTGTATATAAAATCGTGTA
>NW_003546645.1:0-1636 GCF_000090795.2 Amphimedon queenslandica | reverse complement strand
CAGGAAATGGATGAGGCTAGGAGAAAAACTCGGTTTATCCAAGGAAGCTCTTGATAATGTCAACGGTGATAGTATCGCACAGTGTCTGCAGGAGTGTCTGGCAATATGGGCAAGAGAGAAAAGTCCAACTTGGAAAGACCTTATTGATGCTCTCAATGCAATCGGGGAAACAAAAGCAGCTGAACACATCAGTAAGTTTATAGTACAACCTGTTATACTGTAGCTTCTGGTTCCCAACTTATAATAAAAACTGTTATCAGATCACCTAGATTTTCATTTAAACTATACTTCTTTTATTCCTTTTAGGTCTTCAACTATGAACTGTCTGGTTTAATCAGAGATGATTATAATATTTATGTAATAAATATTTGTTTTTGCCTAGACCCACTAACTGATCTAATTTCTAATTGTTTTTACTTTCTTTTTCCTCTAACTACTGTGTCTGTTCTACTCTACTTTTAATCTATATACCATGGTATGCAGGTTCTCTGTTGCATATCCATCAGGCTATCTCTTTTCTTTCTTTCCCCCCTGTTTCTCTACCTCTCTTTTTACTAGCGTATAAAGTGTTATAATAATAATAATAATAATAATAATATTTTTAACTTGTTTTACCCTGTTTGTTGAATAATAATAATGTTTCTATCTTAGCATTATGATAATAATAATAATTCAAAGTTTACTACAGAATTTAAGTCATAGCATAGTTAGAACCTGCAGGGGCAAGATCCCCAATATCTATAAATGATAATAAACAAACTTAAGCAGAATCAGTTTTCAGCCGGAGGCTAGGCATGTGTGTATCATCAATATGGTATCATATACTTACCATGAATTGAATTTTATCAATAGATACAACCAATAGTTTTGAATTTTACCCCCTCCTCGCCGACCTCAGTCCCCTGGCCCCCGACCGCGCCTGACTATATTTTCGTGGCCCGATAGTGACTCTTGAGTTGATGTAATCTCCAGCTGCAAAGAGCGTGTCTCAGCTTGTGCGATATAGTACTTTGAGGCTCCAGAGCACTGAGGAAGCAACCGAGATGATAAAACACACAGAATCAACTTCTAGCATGAATGGTCAGTAAGAAAATAATATGGACACTATAGGCAATTGCATGATCAGCATCAATACACTTTAGTTTCTAAGACCAATTTTGAATAGACCTGAAATTAAATTTAACGTTGCATTATAATTGAAAAACCATATTTGATGGATTTTTTTGAACCAGAGGACAGTCTCTCAAAAGGGACTGTACAGGACCCCATTTTTCAAAACACATTCCAAATAATTGCATTCCATAGTAGACTAAATGTAGCACATAGTTATTCTACTTGTGTATATACCTATGAACCAGTATTTAAGTCAATACATGCAAAATATTTGTGAATATAACAAAATTAATGGGCCACAAAATACTTTCTGCTCTATTTAACTAGCATTTTTAAATTAATTTGTGGTCAGTGGGTGGGAAATATCCTTGACCATCCCGACATGGTGCATGGGTAGGTGCATGGAATTGCTTGTATTGTAATCTTAGCTATTTATTATTTGTGCTTTTTATTGTGGCTTCTTTCCTTATAGAGTCTGATTTTGTTAATGTTAGATGGACCAAAGTGACAGTATCAGGTCCAT
>NW_003546644.1:85547-93110 GCF_000090795.2 Amphimedon queenslandica | reverse complement strand
GTTTATTGCACTTCAAATATTTTTTATTCTATACTTCATGATACTTAGAATTAAACATCACAATGAGATGCCAGTACTTTTTGCAAATTACTTTTAAATTAGATTAATCACGTTCAAAAACAAAAAAGTTATTATATTGAAAAAAAAACCATAATGTCACTGCTGTTTTTAAGTGTATTGTAATTGCAAAAAGGTTAAAAGGTCCAAAGGCATGTGGGATTTGGATAACCACTGCCAAGAGTTCAGTTGCATAATTATTGCCAGTCTCGTGTCATTCTTTCACAGGTCACCTATTAACCTCTTACGGGTAATAAAATGAAGCCATCATCTCATCAATAACAACTGAAACAGTTCTATCTGCAACTTTTCTGGTGGTACATTGATGACGTCATAGTATGGTCAGTGACATAACTGTATGCTGACAATCAAAGGACACTGTACATTACATTACATATTGATAGTATCCTTTAGATAAATATCAGGCCCCAGGCTCAAGCTACTTCACGCAAACAAAATCAAGACAGTCATACCCCCATGACAAGCAGACAGTGAGCTGCCCATTCTTTATCAGAATGGCTGAACCTTTTTTAAACTATTCAAGCTAGTTTGCTAAATATAGGTTACTGATATATTGCCAAAATTACTGAAGAATGTTATCACATTTTCTTAAATCCATGCAGAAAATTAAGATACCTCCATCATATCAAAACGAGAGATAAATTTTGTTCCATCCTCTTTCCTAATAATTAATAAAATCAGAGCGCGTCCTTAATGTGTTATGAAAGCCTTCAAGTCTAAACTTCAATTAGGTTTATGCAAAAAATGTTATTTAATTTAGTTCCAAATGGTGATCCATTAACTATGTGCTTGCTTTTGGTAATTCTATCCATGTACCACAGTGCAAGTATTAAAGCAATCTACAATGCACTGTAATAGTCTTTCCAACCAAAGTCAAAAATACTAATGGCAAACGTAGTCAAATCTCTATTGGCCATTTGAGATGAATACAGATACCAAATTTTAAAAAATCCAGGACTTATATACATAATGCAACATATAATGAAAAACTATCAAAAAATCGGAATAGCTCAATTTCAATTTCCACAGCATGAATAGGAATCAGTTAACAATGAAAGATCAAATTCTCCGTGATAGAGAAATGCGGTGTCACAACTGTCCTTAAATTTATAATTTTTGTTGTCCAGTGCATGTAATGTCAGAGCTACTACACATGCACAAGAAGTGGAATATAAATACGGTAGTGGCAATTGAAAAAAAAGGATAGTGGAACTAAAACAAAATGATGTTAAAGGGATACTTGCTAAAAGTATTGCATCTGTCACTGGAAAAAAATTAAGTACACTGAGACAGTGTTGTATTAGCAGTGTTACCAACTATTATACAAAATTATAAATCAAAGAACAAAAATATGACTCCATCTTATATCAGGCTCTAGCTATAGAAAAGCAAAAAGAACAATACAAGTACAACCTTGAACCAAAGACTGCAGTGAGTGGCCCATTGCCAGCAAATGGCTACATGGGCTCATAAAAAACTGCTCCAGGACTGAAGGGAACTTTCAGGTCAAATTGAAGGCATAAAATAAGATTAATTAACTTTACTGATAATAGGTATGAACAATTGTGGATGGCCACTTGAAGGGTGGAAAAGGATAATATACTTAAGTCTACTTAAACAAGAAGGTGCACTATAAAACCATTCACGCAACGTCATGAAATCGCTTCCGTCGATCACAGTATAAAAGGAGGTGCCCTGGGCACAATATGGCGGCCAGATTGAATAAAATTTAAAAATAACAAAATGGCTCCCCCACTGGCACTGTTCTTATCATGGCTAAATCACTAGCAAAACGCATTATAAAAACATTAAAATTAGCAAAGGTGAGAGAGTTAACCTACAAGCACACCTAGAAAGCATAGCAAGGAGAGAAATGGTATAATTGACTTGAAGTAATAATTTTACATTATTGTCAAATATTATATTGTATATTCTGAAAAATCTGCCAACAGCCTAAGAAACACGGTCAATGATGCTGTCTGGCAGGTAATAAGTGATATTGGCAAGGGAATAGCCCTCACTACTACACAGAAAACCAGCCCAAGAACCGCCACCACTGGGACCAGACAGCCCTGCTGACTATACCATATATCAGCCACCATCATCAAGTATAAGTGGTTCCAGCAAAAGATCCCAACATGGTCCTCATTCAGATCCTAGTACTTGGTAGCAGTTGTAACATTCAACGATCTACTGGAAGAAGTAAATACAAAAATATTATTCTAAATTTTTAAAAATAGAAACATTATAGGGTTGAATAGATATTGGGATGGTGAGGAGCCTCCTGTATCTGTGTACCTCTTCCCAACTGTGCCCAGTGATGCCGACAAAAATATGGCAGTACTGTGATGGTAATATACCAGCACAAGAAAAATGCTAGTACGAGCCTAAAAATATTAATGCCAACATATGATTACTTTACATTACAAATAATACTTACTTCTGTATCTAGTGCCTAATAAACTTGAGTTACGATTACAGGACTCACAACTGGCATTGAATCAAAATTCAGCACAAATCACATGACGATCTAAAATTATGAATAGTTTTGATGATGTTGATAATAATAGTAATAATAATAATAATACTAACAAAGAATACCTGTCTGTAACTGATCATCCTTCAGTCAACCATACCACACTCACACTAATGTATGTTTCCCAATAGCCGATCGAATATCTATGCACAAAATGGCTGCTCTTCGTCCCCATCACCCATACCTTATTTATATATAATCACTAATTTAAACACATTATAACTACCTGAAGTATTGAGCATAGCAGAAGAACTACTAGTATCATGTGATAGAGCCTCAGAATGATTCTCTTTTTAAACTAAATCGGCGAGTAAATGAGACAGCAGTTCCAGCGCCTTCTTTTAGTGCCTAAAGACCCCTTAACTCGATCAAGCCTAACTAGAACTGGTCCTTGTCTTCTTTGAGAGTAAAATGGAAGTCCATTTGGTACCAAAACCCCTTTCTTCCTGCGTTTTTCCTTGAAGAAGCAACACCATCTAGAGCCGACATTTTTACACGTGAATAAAACGGAAGCCACCATGCCCAGGGCCCCGCCTTTTATACCGCACCTTCTCGTTTAAGACATACTGTACATGACCTTTAAGTGAAACTAACTTCTTCTTTATATGCCAAAGAAAATATAATGGTGCCAAAGAGGGAAAGCTTCTGGAGGTTTTCCATCTGCCCCTGGCAATAAATCAGTACAGGAGACAGTGTTGTACTAGAAGTGTTTCCATGCACATGTACTTTATAAAAATCATAAAGGAAAAGCACAAATATTAGATTGCTTTATATGTCACTCCGTACCTGTAGCCAGCAAACAAAACAAGGCAACTTTTAGATCAATTCCAAGGCATAAAATACAGTTAATTAAATCACAATTTTTTAGAACATGATACTGAACCAGTTGTAACACCCCTCTAATGAAAACACAAAGAGACTACTCTAGAAGAACTGATCCAAATGCATGACATTAATTTCAAACTTAAAAATGCTTGAAACTATACATGACATGGTGACTTTATTTCATCAGTCGTATTGCTGGAGCTCATCTTTAGTGCATACTCCAGGTCTGGGTAATATTTCTTCTGGGTACTAAAGTATTTTCAATATAGTTCCTTTGTTTCCCACATAAAAACTGCTCCAGGACTGAAGGGAACTATTTGATCAGTTCCAAGACATAAATACAATGAATTCACTGATCAAATTTAGTTTTAGCTTCTAAAAGGACGGAGACACAGTCAAGAGGCACGTGGCATGGGCTTTGGAAAACCAATACTATAGATTTCAGGTTCTGTGCATATTGCAAGTATTCTTTACATAAGGTTCTGTGCATATTGCAAGTATTCTTTACATAAGGTATCAGGCCCCATGTCAAGAGAGGCTCAAGCTACAGCACGAAATCAAAAACAAGACAGTTATAACACCTTCACAAGCAGACAGTGAGCCACCTATTCCTTATCAAAATAAATTAGCTTTTTTTAATTAGTTAAGCTCGTTTGCTAAATATAGGCATTGATCTATTGTCAAAATTACTTAAGAATGCCATCACATTTTACAAATCCACGCAAAAATTGAAAGTCCTCTATCTTATCAAAACAAGAGATAATTTTTTGTCTTCTTTCTGAATACTTAAATTGTAGTACTATGCAGTCATTCTGCCCAAAGTCAAGAATTACACAGTTATAATTTTGTAAGAACATGTCAACATGGCAAACAGAGTCAACTCTTTATTGGCCAATCAAGATAAAATACAGGTACCAAATTAAAAAAAATCCTGGAATTCTATACATAGAACATTAGAATGCAATGTATAATGAAGAACTCTTATGAATGAAGGCCTCAAGTGCTGTCACAGGCAACAGACTCATCCTCACTTAATCCCCCGTCTAGATTTGCTTTCAGAAGGATTTGTGAGAAAAAAGAAAAGCCTTGTTGACACGATAATGGCATACATAATACTGTGCTCTGTGATCATAGCTATTCTAGATACTAGAGACTTCATCACCTTATCATCCCATGGTGTGCCACTACTGTTATCAATAAAAGTAAAGCATTAGAGCCTCACACACCTTGAACTAAATCAAATTAAATGAAATTAAATGACTGCAACCTGATGATGACAATTATTAGGTCCAAGAAAACATGACACAGATGATGATGCTACAGCAGGGCTGAGTGTCCTATAATACCGTTGGAAAACTAATGCCATGGAAGTGTTACAGGCACCTAAAAATATGTCAATAGATTTAAGACCCAAGCATAGTCTTTATTTTTAACACATAGGGTGTTACCCTTACACTGTATATAGTATGGCATGCAGGATAGGCACAACTTTTTGTTCATTAATGATGAGCTCTCTCAAAGTGGTCAGATACAAAGCATTAGGCTTGCAATACATAACATACGAAAGAATGCAACCTGCTTTTTGCAAACTTGTCCTTCACCCACTGATCCATGATGGTAATGGCCCATTTGATAACACACCATGCAGTCATTCTTTAATGTGGCTTCAGTCTGTTCATCTAAAATCAAGATAGCTAAATTGAGTTTAAGAATTTTCTGACCATTATATTCAGTGGCATTTTCCAAACTATTTTGCTTCTTTAGCAAAATATTAAATTAACAATAATAATGCCCTATTCTATAACTCTTAGAAATTCAGGCTGGGACCATTCCCTGACGACTTGTTTTCCCATTCACTATAACAGTTAACTTAACATTAATTTTCTATAGCAGATTCACTCAACGACTTTAACATGATGACCTTTATTAGAAAGGCAATGGAAAGATAAAGCAAGTAAACCAATAGGACATCTACAAACTTGATGCAACAACTGCCATGTAGCATGCAGTGAGTGGCTATTTGTAGCGGATATTAAAAATTATCAAGGTCACTTTGCTGATAATGAATATGGACATTTGTAGTTGGCCAATTGAAGAGTGGAAAAGGTTCATTGCAAATAGCTATAGGGAAGGAATACAATGGAAAAGGACCATTAAATGCCTTTGTTAACATGCAGTGCAACTAAAATTATATAATTCCAAAAATTAATCATTGGTTTAACAAGGCTTTCTGACAAAAAACAATGCCTTGGTCCTATGTCCTACTGTCTTTATAGCACCGCAATGACCTCAGGACCCTGTATATCAAAGAGCATGACTACCATAAATTGTATATTTTGAATTTTTGGTACAGATGAATATGTTATAAGTTCTATGTCAAATAGGCCACCACAAATTTATTAGATAGTATAAAGTAATCAATTGCCTCATGTACTGACAATAATTTCAACTGTAAAAATGCTTCAAATTTTACATATGACATTGTGAGTTTAATTTATCAGTCGTATTGCATGCCACTATGACATGCCCACTGCCATTTGGCAGTGAGTTGCCTTTTATAACTAGGCCTTTCCATTTAGCGATGCCTGTTGCTAAAAACAGTTATGGCTACCAGTAAATATGACAATGCAGTTGATCTTGAGTCTATATTCTATGACATTAATCCCAAATTTTTGAACTTCAGGAGGTGCCAGAACCCTTTTTCATTGTAAAAACGCAAACCCACCATGCAGCTAGTACCATTTAACTCCTCATCAGAATATACCTGGAGCTTAATTTTTATATAGTTTGAAATAAAATATATAAAAAATTTCAAAACTGAACAACCGATAACTTAATGACAAACAAGTATATTGTACTAAGTACATTGATGCAGGTTGCCCAATAACAAAAAATTATTCTGAAATTTAAATTATAATTATTATAGTAGCTGTTGACAGAAGTACTACTGACACCTTCGTGCACGTAAATCATGAACAAATGTGCCTTTCTATCTTATGTAAAGTAAGTGTCAAGCGACCTGTATATGAACCCTCCTTCCTAACAAACCGGAATGATATACTGTACACAGTGGCGGTGGAAGATGAATCAGAGGAGGGGGGCAATGGAAGCGAAGGAAAAAAAACAGCGCGAAGCGCGCCGATTTTTTGGCCACGCCCATTTATTTGTGTGCCAAAAAGGGCGTTTTTTTATTTTACACTGACTTTTGTGAAATTTTGTCATAAGTTTCAAGTTCTTCAAGGAGGCGTTAATCCTGAGTTCTGATAAATGCACCAGTGTACGATTACTAGGATGACAGGATCCTCAAGTCGAAATATTTTAGTACTTTAATTTTTTATAATTATTTTAAATTATTCATTATTATTGTTAATAATTACTTTAACCCTCTTTGCAATATGCAAAAGAAGATAGTATCTTTCTTCAGTCCTGGCCAGTCTTCTTCATCAAAACGACCAAGTGCCGAGGATGAAAGTCATATATCTTCTGGCAGCAACTCCGAATCAGAGACTGATGATGACAATGCTACTCGTAGATCTAGTGTATCTAATGCTGCAGCTGCATGTGTCTTGCAGACAGTTCAAGATGAAGATCATGTCCTCAAAAATAACTCTGTGATAACGAGTGCTGTAAACCTGGACGCGATAACCCTTACCTCCCAACATTTTCTACCAGAATTTTGAAAAAATCAAGAGGAAACTGTCATTTTCAAAGATAGTGGAGTCATGATCACCCGTGGATAACTTACTGCCTCAGTCGTAATAAAGTTGTTTGCTTTACTTGTTGTTCAGCTGCCTCTAAGAAGTTAGTTTCATCACATACATCAGGCAAGAGCTTTTCAATTTGTAATACATGGTTTGACACCTGGAAAAAAGCGAAGGAGAGATTCAGACACCATGAAGTAAGTCAGCTACATAACAAAGCAGTGATGAAACTGTCAGCAGCTGCACAACCATCCATTGATACTCAATTATCAATGCAACTCAGTTTTGACCAAAGCCAGCGACGTTTTTTGCTCCTAAAAGTTTTGTCATCCATACAATTACTTGCTAAACAAGGTTTGGCATTTCGTGGACACGTTGAGGGTGAAAGTAATTTGGTACAGCTTCTGAAGTGTAGAGCTGATG